>NW_007730325.1:231277-249031 GCF_000696425.1 Galeopterus variegatus | reverse complement strand
AAATACATATTCTGGAACTTCTCTGGTTATTAATTTGCACAACCTTGGTTGTGGCTACTTTTCTCAGTGTACTCTGGTTAATCCAAGAAGATTGGCAAGACTATCATTTTTTTTTCTTTTCCTTTTTTTTTTTAGGACTAACATTTCCTAATTTTCCCACCATCAAGCCTCCTTCCATCTGAAGATGGTTGGCAGTGAAGACATGGCTAGCTAATGATATTTTTGAAGGCTGTGTAGCCACCGTGATTATATTCTCTGAGTACAAATTCATTCTGTTTCTAGAGCATTAAGTCTGATATGCTAAAACTATTGCTAACTCAGAATCCCTTCCAACTAGAATACCAGATATGGTTTAGATTCTGGAGACCAGGTGCGCTCACCTTATTTCAATAAGGACTGTACATGAGGGCAGAGAAGCATCAGCTATTGGACTGCCAGTGTTAGCTAATGTTTAACCTGTTTCTGGTATCTTTTACAACAATGTTAAGGTCAAAAAAAATTATGAAAATAAAATAAATAAAATAAAAAGAATAAGAGATGAATGACTAATTACTTACTGTCCCAACAGGACACAAACCTCAAGTGTACTCTGGTTAATCCAAGAAGATTGGCAAGACTATCATTTTTTTTTCTTTTCCTTTTTTTTTTAGGACTAACATTTCCTAGTTTTCCCACCATCAAGCCTCCTTCCATCTGAAGATGGTTGGCAGTGAAGACATGGCTAGCTAATGATATTTTTGAAGGCTGTGTAGCCACCGTGATTATATTCTCTCAGTACAAATTCATTCTGTTTCTAGAGCATTAAGTCTGATATGCTAAAACTATTGCTAACTCAGAATCCCTTACAACTAGAATACCAGATATGGTTTAGATTCTGGAGACCAGGTGCGCTCACCTTATTTCAATAAGGACTGTACATGAGGGCAGAGAAGCATCAGCCTATTGGACTGCCAGTGTTAGCTAATGTTTAACCTGTTTCTGGTATCTTTTACAACAATGTTAAGGTCAAAAAAAATTATGAAAATAAAATAAAAAGAATAAGAGATGAATGACTAATTACTTACTGTCCCAACAGGACACAAAGATACCTTGTTATGATTTTCTGACATGCTAGTTCCTGAGCGCCCTGCTATTTATTTTAAATATACTATCGAACACTATTTTCATTACTAAAAGAAAGTTTTACTTTTTCCCCAATATTACGGATTATCTGTCTATATTATGCCATTTGGACCTTCTCTCCACCTGCTCACTCATGTGCAGTATAATGGACCTTTTTCACCACTGATCTCTAAGGAAAGATAATTCAAGTTTGTCCACAACCATTTACTACTATTGCAAATGCGTTTTGGGAAAACTTTCACACGATGAAATTCTTAATCTTCCAACCATATTAGCTAACCTTATACATTACCACTTATAATGTTGCATATTGAAAAGTTTCTACACCTGTAAAAATGTATACGTAATAGTCTGCCAGGATTCTTTCAGAACATTAATAAAATCTGTCATGTAAAATATTCTTCTTCGAGTCTTTGTATTTCTCAGTTTTATCTTGTCTAACAATCAATGATTGTGAAAGATACAGGACTAAATGTGTAATGCCAATTTCATCTTCATGCAAAATTCTTGTATCCACATAACATCAAGTCAAACATCACAGACCAGGTGAGGAATTTTCATGGAATAAAGTAACGAATAAAGATTTTGAGGACAAGACCAGCTGCCAAGTGGAATCCATCTATGATGTGCCATGTATTTACTTATCAGTGAATCTAAATAAAAGCACAGCCAGGGGAAAGTTAAGATAAAAATAAATCAGGAAAGATGGGACCATGTTACCAAGGTAAAGGTACTAAAATCATGAATACATATAGGGATGGGTAACCAACGAGGTGGAGAGAAATATGGAAAATTAAAGTGAGGACCAGCTTTATTTCCTCAGTGGAACTGTGTTCTTGAGTACTGGGAATGTGACAGCTGATGCCGTTTTATATGGGGCCTCACAGGCAAAGTCAGCTCTCTCAGATCTCTCTCTAAAGTTTCCCAGTCAAGAGAAGAAAGTAAGATTTCTCCTCGTCCCTTCCTTTCCAAATTCAGATTAGAAGGAGAAAATTATTTGCTTGGATTTTGACTCCTGTGTAAATTTAGTTTGTGGGTACCCATTCATGTTTAAAAATGTTTTAACATTTATTTGTACATATTTGTGGGGAACACTTGTTTTGACACATGCACATACTGCACCATGATTCTGTTAGGTTAGATAGCATAGTTTTGTACTCATTAGCCCACCATTTTTTATCCTCCTCTCCTCCCTGCCTCTGGTAACCATTACTCTGCTCCCTATTTCTATGAGAACCACTTTTTTTTTTTTAAATGTGGTATTTACCATTTTGTGTCTGGCTTATTTCACTTAACATGATGGTTTCGAGTGTCATCCATGTTGCTGCAAATGATATCATTTTCTTAAATTGCTGAGTAGTATTCTATTGTGTATACATACTACAGATTTTTTTTAATCCATTCATCCACTGATGGACACTTAGGTTGATTCCATCTCTTGGCTACTGTGAATAGTGCTGCAATGAATATGGGAGTACAGGTGTCTTTCTGATATATTAATTTCATTTCCTTTGAGTATACAACCAGTAGTGGGATAGCTGGGTAGTGATGTAGACCTATTTTCAGTTCTCTGAGGAAACTTCATGCTGTTTTCCCCAGTGGCTGTATCAATTTGCATTCCCACCAACAATGTAGGAGAGTTCCTTTTTCTCTACATTTTCACCAGCAGTTGTTATGTTGTCTTGTTGATAATAGCCATTCTAACTAGAGCAAGATGATCTCACACTATGGTTTTAATTTGCATTTTCCTGATAATTAGTGATGTTGAGCATTTTTTCACATGCCTGTTGTCCATGTGTATGTCTTCTTTTGAGAACTGTCTGTTCAAGTTCTTTGCCCATTTTGGGTTATATGTTTTTTTGCTGTTGAGTCACTTGAGTTCCTTATATATTCCAGATATTAGCTGCTTTCGTGACGTGTTGTTGGTGAACAGTTTCTCCCATTCTGTAGGTTATCTCTTCACCTTGTTGACAGTGCTCCTTGCTGTGCAGAAGCCCCTTCATTTTTTATCCTCTCCCCCCAAGAAAAAGTTTCTTTCCTGTTTGTCTTATTTTTGTGTTCTGAGATCTTGGCTTGGCTTTCCACCTGATGATGGCTCATGTTGGTGGTTTTGCGAGTGCTGGTGGCCAAATTCAGAATGGAGACACTGAGAATGTGGCTGGACTGGTTGTTTCAGAATGAGAAGAAAAATGTAGAAAAAGAAAAGGTGATGGACATAAGAAAGTTTATAAAAGGCTTGTGGAAAAGAAATCTTGGAAAATAAATTTATCTGTGTGTTCAAAGAAGGTTGAGAATGGATAGATTAATTTATAAAGTGATTTTTTATTAGCCTTAATATTAATAGTATACTGATGCAAAACCAGAATTTGATTTTCTTTGTTAAAATGAGAAAGTTTTCTTGGAGATTGGTCTGCTCTTGATAAGCAATTATGAGAGGCTTTTTTCACCTTGTAAGTAACTGGCCTAGGAAACAAAGATTTTGTGATTCACCAAGATGGTTTCCTGTGCTTCATGTTGTCTCTGTTAGGTTTTTTAGTCTTTTCAATATTTAAAGAGCTAAGGCTTTTTGTTTTATATATATCTGTATAATTGTGTAACATTCTGTGTTTGCCTTTAAAATATTTTATTGCCACTTTGACTATTCAATCAAATGTTTTTAACCTGGTGACATTTTTGACAACTTTCCAAAACCAAATTCTAAATTAAGTATTTTTGATCTTGAACTAACTTCGGGAGTTTGCAAAAAAGCCACTAAAATATTTCAAAAGAATTTGTTTTCCTTTCTTGTAAAAAGAGATGCAGAACTAATTAGGCTTTTTTGACATGTTAAATTATAAGAGAAGCATTGCCAAATAATAAATGATGCTGAACTTTCTTTATGATACAGTTGCATGGGAGTGTTCCAGAACCTGTGTGAATTTCATAGAAATCTGATGTGTCTGGTATAAAATCAATGGCCATAATATTGATTATTATGTTTAAATGTTGTATGCCACAAAAATAACCAAATTTCCTTGACAATTGCATTATTATTGTAATAAACTTTCATCAGATCTTTAACCATGGCATTATATGTGTTTTGTTATTCACGGACAGTATTGCTTTACTTTGATTGTTCTCTGAAAGCATTTGCAATCATCCACAGTCAAAAATTGCTTCTAATTTAAGAAGATTCATGAAAAAAGACAAAATTCTGTAATTCATATTTCTAGACAGTATTGCTTTACTTTGATTGTTCTCTGAAAGCATTTGCAATCATCCACAGTCGAAAATTGCTTCTAATTTAAGAAGATTCATGAAAAAAGACAAAATTCTGTAATTCATATTTCTTATAACTTTAAGATCTTACCATTGAATAGGGTAAAATCTCTAGGACTCTAATGAAGAAACTATTGGATTCATGAAACTGCTATCCTGACATCAAGCAAAACAAGAATTAATTACATGGGACTGAGTGAATTGATAGAAATAGTATAATATTTTGTGGCTTTTTCTTTGAAACATTTCTGTTTTTTTCATGTTTTGTTTTCTAGATTTAAGGATTTTTTTTTCTTTTCTCTTAAACTATCTATAGATTACAGCAATTTGGCAAAGAATACTTTCATAAAAAGGATTAAAACAATAAATTTTCTCCTTATCGTATCCTTCCAGAATTTGGAAATTATTTATGACTATTTTCTTTTTGGCAATATAATTATTTACATAAGTTCAATAAGAATCTGCTCTTGTAACAGGACACAACTGGAAAAACTGACTATATTACCGAGGCTTTGAATGTAATGTCATATTTATATATATGATCAGACAACTTTAAGGAACTAAGGATGACTTTATGGAGTCAATAAGTCCCCTTGGAAAAAAACAAAACAACAACCAATAAAACTAGCTTGGCACCGTGCATATATAGTTTCTATACATGGTTCCCCTACAGAATTGCTTTATGGATGAGTAAGGAATGGACGAGTAAGGAGTGTCATTTCCTAGCATGGAACCTCAGGATATTTTGAGGACCTTGAGAAAAGAATTCACCAAAATCAAAGGATATTGCAGGTGAAGTAAGACAGCAAGTACTTGTCTTGGTTTCCTGTTTTGAGCGGCTTTTAAAAGTCCAATTTCACATTTCTTATTGAAAAGTTCCAGCAAAACAAACTTAAAAAGAGGCTATGCAATCACTATTCTTGCATTTGTGTAAGTAGTCAGGCCAAGTTTAATAAGACTAATGTTATTTTTCATCGAAGTTTGTCTTATTTTGATCATCTTTGATAGAGATGGGGGTGACTGTAGAGAGAAGAAAATTATGTTTCAATAGAAACTGTAGTGCATTTATTATTAAATTCTAGTCTTACTCATTGTTATTGAGGTTTGCTATTTATCTACCAATCAGAATTGTTTCTGAATACTTCTAGTTTCCTCCAATATCTGACTATGACCCTCGAAACTAACATATATATTTTTCTTTCTACTCTTTTGGCTTGGAATCACTAAAAATTAAAATCACCCTTTTCCTGAAGGCTCACAAGCTGAAGACTTTGGAAAAATCACCACAGTATTTTATGTATGGACAATCTTTATGCTGTTGCTGCATGGGTGACTGGGAAAGTCCACCATAACACCTGCTGCAAACTGAAAACTCAGGAAGTTCATTAGATTGTCACTGCTGGCCCTCCCTTCACCTGAAGATGCTTTGAGCCCAACATCTAGATATATCTTGACTTTCTGCTTTCTGGACTCAAATACTGAGAGTATAATTTGCTCTAACCATTCACCTTTGTTTTCTTTTCTCTCCATTGAAATGCCTCTTATGAAATACCTGTTTGATCACGCCATGAGAGGCCTAACATTGGTGAATGCCCATCTGAAACACTGTCTCCAAGAATGAGACACAAATGTTAACTGATTAACTGGATTGACCTTTTCTTGGGACTAAAAGACTTGTTCAGTGAGTTATGGGACAATCCACTAAGCCAGTTTCTGAGCTGTAAACTTCTTGGAAAAGTTTCAGATAGGGTAATAACAGGGCTAGGGCTATGATATGGCCAAACACAGCACATTGTCATATGAGGAAACAGCAGAAGCAGGAAGGTCTCTCTGACCCTTCCCTCACCCTTCTCACCTGAATCAGTCCATAAAATAATCCTCTGACTTTTCTCCCTGAATCAAGTCATAAGACCTTCATTCCAGAGGTATCCACCCTATACCTGGAGGAAAGGAACATCCTTATCCTCAAAGACACTGAGATGCCAAGAAGAATAGTAACAAACAGGCCTTGCTAAGTTGCCAAGCTTGTTGCCATTAGATCATACCCCCTTTGTTTAATCATACTTCTGCACAACTGTCCACTTTTCATTAAATGTAACATAGAAATAAACATTTTATTTTTCCGTTTCTTTGGGTCTTCATTTCCACAGGCTCCTGTGCCAGGGAAAACTTATAATAAATAAATTTGTATGCTTTTCTCTCGTTAGTCTATCTTTTGTTACAGTGTTCTTAGCCATGAACCTTGTGATAGGTAAGAAAAAGATATTACTTTTTCTCCCCTACATGGTTTGCCAATTTTCTCATTGAATTGGCTTTTATTTTACTGTTGAATTTTGAGAGTTATTTATATATTCTACATATATAAATAACTGGTGCACTGCCGGATATATGGTTTGCAAATATTTTCTCCAGATCTGTAGGTTTTCTTTTCATCCTCTTAACAGAGTCTTTTGCAGAATAAAAGTTTCACATTTTGATGATGTATAGTTTTTCCAGTTTTTTTTTTCATTTATAGATTATTTTTTCCATGTCAAGCATAAGAACTCTTTGCTAGTCTTAGATTCTGAAGATTTTCTATTCTTTTCCTCCCCAAATTCTTATACTTTCACATTTAAGTTTGTGATCTGTTTTGAGTTAATGTTTTGTAAAGTGCAAGGTTTAGGTCAAAGTTTATATTTTGCCTATGGATGTGCAACTGGTCCAACACCATTTTAAAAAAAGTTTAGTCTTTAAATACATTGTTTTGTCCCTTTGTCAAAAATCAATTGGGCATATTTATTTGTGTCTGCTTATGAGTTCTTTATTCGGTTCTACTGAACCATGTTAAGTCATTTTAAGAATTAAAAAAAACTCATGAGAAAAGTATTTACCAGTTAATTCAATTTTCTGATTATAAAATGGAAAAAAACTCCTACGTCCTCGTCATATTTCATTGCCTCTCTCCATAGCATAACATCATCCTTCAATGCACATGAGTGAGGCCATGTACGTGAGTTATGTTCAATGCGTGTGGATGGATCTGACACAAACCTCTTCCAGTTCTGGCTCCTAAAAGCTTTTGGTAATCCTTCTAGCTTTTACTGTCCCCCTCCACCAGCTAAATAGAAAAGGCTCAATGACCATAAAGAAGAAGGGGACAATAAACTACTGAGCTCCTGGATGTGTGCATGGTGGAGAGTCTCCACTCTCACACAGCCTCCATTCGATGTGCAAAATAAAACTTTTCAAGTTAAAATGTGGGGGTTGTTTGTGATAACAATTGGTTTACCCTGGCTTCCCTATTTCCTTACTCTTAATATCTTGGGATTATAAAGCAGTGTAACGAACTCCAAGAAATCATAGTTTTATCAAGCATCAAGCTTTAATAATTATTAGGGAAGAATATGAACAGGAAGCCACTGCCAGTGATATTGCCCTGCCCCAACTGTCAGCTGCAGCTTTCTGAGTCCACTTTATCAACGTGGGACACATCTTTGTTTCAGTGACAGATAAACCCCAGCTACATTTTCTATCTGAGCTAGCCCACAGTCTGTCAAATCAACAAACAAGGAAGTCTTTCCAGTTCAAACTGCCTGCTTCAGGCATTTCCAGGAGGAAAGAGGTGGTTATAAGCCCTGGTTAACTATTTTATCCCCAACTCCTTTCTTAAAATTCTCTCCTCCATAAAAAGGGAATGAGTTTAAAATCACGTCTAAGGCTCTCTTCTAACTTCAAGTTGTCAAAATATACTTTAACTAGTCTAAATTTACATCATAAAACAATAGGTAAATGTTTAACTTGCAACGAAGAAAGAACACATCAAATTTAAATACCATGATTCAAGAATTGCCCTTAAAAAGTGTGTGAATCAAATATACGTGGCCTACTCTTTGGTTCTCAGTACTTTGGAGATTTGCAATATTTGACATTCCTCTGTATGAGGAAAATGGAGTCAGTATAGTCACCCCTTGCCTCATATCTTGCTGGGTATGATTCAGCACATCCATTGTAAACAAGTTATGTAAGAGTGGTGTAACTGCATGCACACCCATATTCTCCTTGGCTTGTTGCCTCATTACGTACTTTCAGTATAAAAGGCAAGATCTCTGAGTCACTGGCTAGCAGAGCTCCCGTCAGAAAAAAGCATGTCTATCCTGTTGTTGGCCACCAGAATCTTTTTTCAACTACTTGACTGATGATCTGTCCAGTATGGGGCAGAGAGGTCTGTGATCACGCATGATACTCAGGTAAAGTCTAAATACAGAAAGTTTGAGAATTTAGACAGAAACACATGGCCAATGTGGCAAGTTTCCATTTTTCTATGTTGAGTTTCAGTTTCATTAGAACAAAATTGTTAGGTACCTCTTAATACATGAATCTTTTGTCATTTGGTGAATACATAGTAGATTTTCTCCTAAATTTTAGGTAGATCCATTGCATCACTCATGTTTTCTTTTTAGATAGTAATATTTATTTTTGAAATTTCTGCACATAGAAAGTGCTGTTGTATAAAATATTTTACAAATACTTTGAGAGAGGTGTTCTATATATTAACTGAAAAAAGCAATAAAATCTTTTTGGAGGTTATTCTTATTCTATGTAAGTTTTTGAAATCTTTTAAAAAAATATCTAAAAGTATGTTGAAAAATTATACTTTGGATTAAATTATCATTTGGCATACAATTATCAAAACTTACTGGAAATATTAGATGATACAGAAGATAGAGAGTAATATAAGAAAATAAATATAATATTTAATCAACATTTAATATGGGAAAAGTTATGCTATTCTTTAGATGCAAGATAATATAATTTCAAAATTCCATTTTTGTGCTATTAATAAAATTTGTTTTATATATAAAAAACAATTCTAAGAATAAAGTACTTCTAAGAATAAAATCATCTTTGGACTACAAATATAATATTCATGGTCCATGATCTGAATTTCCTATTTTTAGTCTAAAATTGTTTCCTATTTTCTTATTTGAAATAGTCTATTGTTTTTAATAAAGACAATTTTTCTTTGCACCTAAAGGTAAAATGAAAAGAAAATCTATCTTTGCTAAGTCACCTATGAAATAAATACTATGAAAAGTGCTCGGTGCACTTCAAGCACCAGTTTTTCTTATTTGAAATAGTCTATTGTTTTTAATAAAGACAATTTTTCTTTGCACCTAAAGGTAAAATGAAAAGAAAATCTATATTTGCTAAGTCACCTATGAAATAAATACTATGAAAAGTGCTCGGTGCACTTCAAGCACCAGTAAATACTGTCTATTTATGGCTTTCTAATTCTTTCTAATACACTATACCTCCTTTATCAATGGCTTTACTTGTGTGTCTTTTCATTTGACTGTGATTTCCCTGAAGGTTACAAAGGAGCAGTACTCATCATATGAAATTAATACTGTTGATTTACTTTTCAGTCTCACCATCTGGTCTGTGAGCTATTTGAGAACAAATATGTTCTTATGTAACACTTTTGTGTAATGTTTTATATAATAAAGAGTAGGATCACGACAAGTCCTTGAACTTTTTAAGACAAGTGAACAGATATGATAGGGGGATAGGGCAAGGGGGAAGAGGAATGGGTAAATGGTCATGAAAATCAACTACAACATATATTGAGAAGTTAAAATAAAAAAATAAAGTAGGATATTAACTTGTATATTAATATATATTAAATATCACATTGTATGCAATTATATGTGTTGATATTGATATTTATAGTGTATCAGTATGATACCATTACATATTAATGTATAATTAAGATGTTTTAATGTCATACAATGTGTAAAATACTAGTCATTATTGCATAATATACTATTTACATTATATGCATTTGTTAATATGTTTTATTTAATAATGCCCACTCACTCTTCTGTATGAGCTGATCCTTGCGTTCCTCTCTACTCTTTTTCCCATTATCTATAATGATCTCTTCTCTCCATCCTTCTGACATCTGAAAGGTCACTTCTTCAAACTGCTTTTCATTCATTCAACAAATATTTCTTAAGGGTCTATATTTTTGACAGAAACTGCCATTCTCTGTCATTGTAATTGTCTGTGTAATTCAATATAATCCTTGTCCAAAGGCTTACACTAGTTGATTTATCTAGAACATAACTCCTAAGTGCAGAGATGAAATGTCATATGCCATAGTGACTACCACATTCCCAGCAGGAATGGAGGGGTGTGTGTGTGTGTGTGTGTGTGTGTGTGTGTGTGTGTGTGTGTATTCAATATATAATATACTATATGTATATATAATATGTTGTAACTATATTGACACTCAGTTAATATTGGATAAATAAATAATACAAGTCATAGCCCAGGAGGCCAAAAGAGAATAAGAGAGGGTTTCAGAGGGTTTTTAATCTACAAATAAATCATCATGAGATACTCCAGAGCTAGTCCCATGGCTTCAACCATACCAAAGAGGGCCAGGAAGTTCAGTCTTCCTTGTGCCAGAAGGAAAGGATTGGACATCAGTGAAAAGTCCTCATGACTCCTACAAAAGCAAATGTCACGATAAATATTCTTAATAAAGCCTTTCATTGTTTGAGTTATGTTTAATGATCTAGGGTATAAACTTTATTTACATGTATTTCTATCAGTATTTGTTGAACTAAGGACCTACATAAGAATTTTAAAACTTGTATTTTTGTTCAAAAGACGAGCTGAAATAAGTTACTATAACCATAGATATAGGTGGTCATCCAGATGAACCCCTTAAAACTGAGAACTGTCACATGATTCAGTCCCATGCTGTGCTTCATGATGGTTTTATGAAACCAAACAACCACTTCCACTGACAGAGTTTAACTTGAGATTGATTGGGTGGCATGTTAGTGAGCTGTCACATTCCAGTGTCAAGATGACAACACTGTGGCATATTTGTAACAACATTCTAGGGGATGGAGTGGAATGACATGTGCGAGAGTTAAGCATCCTAAATTAGGTTTAATTAATTAAAATAAAAGTCTTCAGCTTTTGGCACTTCCATTTCTAGACGTCACACACCTGAAAGGGACAGCCCAGGCCTCTAAGTGCTGGTAACATAGGCTCTCAAAGAGGAACAGAGGCATGGGGACTGCTTGCTGGGCAACCTTGCCTTCTAACTTTTTGTCTCTGTTTTTTTTTTTTCCCCCTTCTTTCCTGAATGGTGTAAACCCCAAAATTCATTGGAAAAATGGCTCTCTTTAAATTTCATTAAATATTACTAAAGACACCTGAGTGTTTCAATAAGCTTACTGTAATTGAATTCTACTGTATAACCTGTGCCCTCTGCTGTGGTGTGAGATATTATTTTCTCAGATTCAAAATTTTAGCATTCAGTAGTTATAAATTCACAGGAAAAGATTAGTAACCCATAGGAGTAGAATAGAGACGATGTTCTCCATATCTGTATAGTATTAATCTGGATTTAATCTGATCTGCAAATGTCATATCTTCCTGAGTACTCCTTTGCAAACTGTCCTAACACTGGAAACCTGGAGAGGACCTGACTCATCATCTAGTTTATATCTTCTATTTTATGAAGTAAAATCTCAGGCCCAGTCAAGTTAAAGGACATGCTCAAAAGTTATCCAGTTTTCTTGTGGCGGAATTAAGAACAAAATTTAAAAATCTTGGCTATCATTCCAAACATTCTCATGAATGAAAACATTATAGTATCATGTTTAAGAATATTAATGACATACCCCATTCAGTAATAATAGTTCCTATCTGATAGATTTGCTGAAGGCATTAAATTCTGGTGAAAATCTCAGCATTCAAAGTTAACTACATTAATAATAATATAACATTACTACTTAAACTTCATTGGCATGTAAGGTCTTTCAGAGCAGGGACTTTGATTCATTTGCAATTTACTATGACTTTCTCAGCTGGCAGAACAGTACCTGTGAGGTTGGCACTCAGTAAATAGTAAATGTTCATTTGTTGAATGAATGAATGAAGTGCTATATTTATTTATTTATCTATATCTGCACCTATAATCTGTCTATAGTCTTTTGCAAAATCAGAGAGAATTAGGATATACACAATTATATTGACTCTAAAACCTATACTACTGAAAGCAATATAGAAAAACAGCTAAAACCACATCCAAGATAAAATATATTAACAGAAAATAAGAGAAGTCTCAGGCTTATGTTGAATAGTGATCCCCACTCCTGAAAACTGTAATGTAACCTTATTTGGAAAAAGGGTCTGTGCAGATGTAATCAATTTAAGGATCCTGAGGTGACAACATCCTGGATTGTGTAGGTGGGCCTTAAATCCAATGGAAAGTGTTCTTATAAGATACAGAAGAGAAGATGTAGACAGAGGAGAAGACCATGTGAAGACAGAGGTAGAGATTGGATAGATGAAGCCACAAATAACGATGATGGCCACCAGCAAGTGGAAGAGCCATGGGAGAATATTCCATAGAGTCTTCTGAGAGATTGTAGCCCTACTGACACCATGATTTTGGACTTTAGTGGGAACATAATTTCTGCTGTTTTAAGTCATTCATTTTGTGGTAATTTATTATGTCATCCACGAGAAACTAATGCTATCTCTAAGATCAAAAAACAAACATAATTAAAAAGAGTAGAGAACCAGAAGCAGACAGGAGGAAGCTCTGGAGAGAAACACTAAAAGCCAGTGCTTTAACTGAATGGATTATACTTACGACCCATCATAAGTTTGAAAAGCTGGATTCAAAGCCTGAGTTAAGACCTGACTTTATAAAAAGACTAAGCCAACATAGTTTCTTCAGGTAAACATGAAGCAACTATGACTTCACAATTACCCATGCACAATGAAAAAGTTACCATGAATGAGAGTCAAAAACAGCAAATAATTTAGATTCTGAAGGAATTAAAGTATAAGATACTAGCTACAGCTGTAAAATGAAAATAAAGACAATGCCTGAAGAAGTAAAAAATATAGGAACTAAAAATAGTGTGCAAGCAACATAGAGCATAAAGATAAGAAAATAAATAAATATTTATAAATTGTACTGTTTTTAATTTAAAACTCAATGGATGAGTTGAATGGTAAATTAGACACAGCTGAACGAAAATAGCAAGTTCAAAGGTAGATCCTGAAAAATTACCCAGAAATTAGAATAAAGAGAAATGAAGACAGAAAGTATGAAAGTGAATCACAGACTGGAATTACATAAGTATGATATATAGTGAAAGTCCAGAGGAGATAATAGTGTGAATGAAAAAGAAATACTACCTAAAGTGATAATAACGGGACTTTTCTACAACTTAAGACATCCAAAGATACAGGAAACACAACAGATACATTCGGAAAACCAAAAGTAAATTGACTTGTAGACACAGTATGATGATTTGTAGAATATCAAAGATAATGGAGCAGAAGAGTTAACTCAGAAAAAGACCCGCCATCATATGAAAATATGAAAGTTGTGGCACATTGTATCAATGGCAAAATAATTGATTATTTTATGATGATTGTGGAACAACTGGTTATTATGATGGAAAAGAAATTAAATTGGATTCTCACATCATGCAATAACAAGACCCGCCATCATATGAAAATATGAAAGTTGTGGCACATTGTATCAATGGCAAAATAATTGATTATTTTATGATGATTCTGGAACAACTGGTTATTATGATGGAAAAGAAATTAAATTGGATTCTCACATCATGCAATAACATAAAACAGATACAGGTATATTACAGATTTAAAATAAAAAGCAAAACTTTAAAACTTTAAAAAAATATAAGAAAATATTTTTTTGAACTTTGGAGAGAGAAGAAAGTTCTTAAACATTACCTAGTCTTAACTATAATCCAATTCCATTGAAATTAAAGCTTCTGATGTTCCAAAGGCACCATAAGAGAGATGAAATAATTCCCCAATTAGAATAAGACATTTGAAATAAAGTATACTGATATATGCTATTTGTGAATGTGCCACAATTATATTTACCAACATCTCTCAAGAGGAGAATGCATTAGTAAATTGTGTCATATTCATGAATAAATAGGATACATAAATAAAAATTATTCAATGTTAGACAAAATGTTGAAAGTATTACAGAAGTCTATAGAGACTAAGCTATTGTTATACAATTCCAAAATGAATTAAACTAAATAATATGTTATTTATATTCATATATTGCAAAGAATATAATAATACAAATTCCAGTTCTTTGGTAATCTCTAAGTTGTGACCAAGTTGGGGGAAAAAGTTCTGAGGGGAATACATATATTGTATTTACAAAAAAATTAAGTTAAATAAATGAATTCACTTCTGAACTATTATTTTTAATACATTTTTATTCCAAAATTAACTTGAAACATTTAAAAATAAATTTATTTTAACTCAAAGTTTTAAAATATACCAAGGAGAAGAAAGAGGATGAGGAGGACTAGAAGGCAAAAGAATATGTGAAGTACAGTTGTATAATTTAAACCATGATGCAAAAATTCCTGGTCTTAGGTAGTGTCCATATGACAATCTGCAAAGATTGGAGATAATCTATTTCATTCTATTTTTAAAATCTAACTCTCCTTACAGAATATTATTGGCATTTTTCCTGATTTAAAACTATGTGCCAAGACACGTGTACTAATTTAATGCAGTTTCATCAGAAAAGCACTTATACTATTTACCATGTATTCAAATAAAACTACAGTTGCACACTTTGTTTTGTATGATCAACACTGGAAAATGAAACCAAAAAATCTATTCAAATATTAGTATTAATGTGAGTTAAAATCAAAGAAATCAGTCCATCATACGTTTAAACTCTGAAGACAATATTATCAGTGTATGTGATTGTGTTGTTGTCTCGGTGACATAGAATTTAAGTGATAAATTGACTATGGCCTTCACACACACACACACACACACACACACACACAGATTTGCTCTTATTATTGATGCTTTAACATATTTTATTACCATTTTGGACACAACAATCCAGGATTTGAGTAATCATTGCTACAAATGTAAACTTAGGGGATTGAACCATCTAAGTCACACAGTTCTTAAAAATACCAACTTATTTATTACTACCCTGGCCTTGATCTCTTCACCTGAAAGGTTCCAGTTGTAAGTAGGAGAACTTAGTTTGGTACAAGAGGCATAAGACAAAGGAAATGTATAAAAATACCAACTTATTTATTACTACCCTGGCCTTGATCTCTTCACCTGAAAAGTTCCAGTTGTAAGTAGGAGAACTTAGTTTGGTACAAGAGGCATAAGACAAAGGAAATGTATTTGAGGACTGCGTGAGATAAGCAGGTGTGAGTTCTAGTGAATCCAGAAAAGAGACGCAGGACTTTTAGAGTTAAAGACAACCTTACAATAGATGGAGTCGGATATTTTTCTCATTGAATTTTGATATGTTGACTTCTGTCTTTTTAGATGATGTTTTTTGCTGACCTGGTACTCTACCAACAGCCAAGAATAAAAGACTCTTGGCCTCCTCCTCTAATCTTTGTAGACTCTTCTTTTAAAATCAGGTGGAGTGTTTCAGAATTCCAAAATGGGCTCTCAAATTGAATTTTGTCAGTTTACATGAGGGTTTTGTTTAGAAAATGTAATTGTCCCCATAATCAAATTGAACTAATTATTTTCTTTGTAACATTAATATTTTTAGGAGGGAAAAATCATGATTTTGAATGGTTTAGCATCTTTTGCCATTCCAGTAGAGAAAGATGGGGATTTCTTATTCAATTGTGAGAAATTTGTATGTAGGAGAGATATCACCATCTAGGTCTGGGTCCAACTATAGAGATTAATCTCATTGTATTAGTCTATAAGCAACTGAAGGAAAGGAATATTCTTATATATATGGATGATAAATTCTTATTTAGTGAGTGAATAAATGCATGGTCAAAATAACATGATGTTAATTTTTAACTTTCCTTCTCCTGAAGTCTATGTTGCCTGAAATTAATATAGGTACTAAATCTTACTTTTGATTATTGTCAGCATGGCATATTCTTTTACTTCTTACCTATCTTCTTATTCATATTTAAAGTGAGCTTATTGTAGCCAATATATTGCTGGATCTTGTAAGTTCACTTACAAATAACACCATACTGCTCAATACATGGTGCAGATATCTTAAGAGTATTTCTAATCCTCCCTTTCCATCCTTTAAAACATTGCTATTATTCTTTTCAGTTGTCCATATGCTTTAATCACACAATACATTATTGCTGCTATTACTTTAAACAGATACGTTTCTTAGTTACTTAAGAATAATAAATTCTGTGCTTCAAGGGACATAATTAACAGAGTAAAAGGCAACCTATAAAATGGGAGAACATATCTATAAATTATATGTTTCATAAACAATTAATACAAGAATATATGAAGATCTACAACTCAACAACAACAATAAACAAATAAACTGATTAAAAAATTGGCAATGGGCTTAAATAGACATTTATCCAAAGAAGACACAGAAATGGTCAACAAGCACATAAAGGCTCCACACCACTGTTCGTTAGGGAAACGCCAGTCCAAACCAGGTTGAGATAACCCACTGCACAGCCACTAGGATGGTTACAACTAAAAACAACAACAGAAAACAACAAGTGTTGATAATGAGGGGAAATTGGAACCTGTGTGCACTGTTGGTGGGAACGTAAAACAGTGCCGCCACTATGGAAAACAGTGGTTTCTGAAAAAATCAAAAATAGAATTATCACATGATCCAGTGATCCCACTTGTAGGCCTTTTCACCCGACACTTGAAAGAAGTATCTTAAAAGACCCACCTGAGTACATAGCAGTATTATTCACAAAAGCTAGTAAGTGAAAGCAATGCAAGGGTTGGTCAACAGGTGAATGGACAGACCAAGTATGGTACGTACATCAACAGAATGTTATTCAGTCTTAAAAGGAAGGAAATTCTGACATAAGCTATAATATGGATGAACCTTGAGGACATCACACTAAGTGAAATAATCCAGTCATTTAAAAACAAATACTGTATCATTCACTTATATGTGTTATCTAGAGTAGTCAAATTCATAAAGATGGAAAGGAGAACTGTGGATGCCAGTGGATGAGAGGAGGGTAAACAGGGAGTTTCACTTAATGAGTATAGCGTTTCAATTTTGCAAGATAAAAAAAGTTGTGTAGATGGGCTGCCATGTGAACATACTTAACACTGCTCAACAGTATACTTAAAAATGGTTGAGATGGTAAATTTTATGTTATGTGTATATTATTCCAATAAAAAAGAAGCCTTTTTATTTTACCTTTATTTTTCTTTCTTTGGTGCTCTTTCCTTCTTCCTGCAGATCTGAGTTTCTGATTTATTAATTTTCCTTCTCCCTAAAGAATTTCTAACTTTTTTTTAAAGGTCAGTTTTGTTTGTCTAAGGAACTTTATTATTCCTTCTTTT
>NW_007730325.1:230795-231156 GCF_000696425.1 Galeopterus variegatus | reverse complement strand
TTCTAACTTTTTTTTAAAGGTCAGTTTTGTTTGTCTAAGGAACTTTATTATTCCTTCTTTTTCAAAGATTAACTTCACTGAATATAGAATTCTAGTTTGTTGCTGGTGATATTTTTTCTCCAACATTTAAAATGTTCTAGTGCATTCTCTTCTTGCTTGTATGGTTCTGATGAAAATCTGCTATTATTCTTATCTTGTTCCCCTATAGGTAAAGTAGACTTTTTTTTAAGTTGGGCTTCTTTCAAGTTTTTCTCTTTGTCTTTTGACAAACATTGGCAAAGAGTATGCAGATTGAATATGATTTGCCTAAGAATAAATGTCTGCTTTTTTTTTTTTTTTTTTTTTTTTTTTTTTTTTTTGG
>NW_007730325.1:228404-229660 GCF_000696425.1 Galeopterus variegatus | reverse complement strand
TGTTTGAGTGTGGGAAGTTTCTACTGACACATTTTTAAACTCACTAATTCTTACCTTGGCTGTGTCTAGTCTGCATAGGAGCCCACTGGAGGCATTCTTCACTATGCTACAGAGTTTTTGATTTTTGATTCTTTTGTTAGTGTCCATCTCTGTGCTTACTTAAATCCATCTGATCTTTCATGCTGTCAATATTTTTTCATTATAATCCTTAAAATATTAATCATTGTAATTTTAAGTATGTCATCTGACAATTCTAACAGCTGTGTTATATCTGAGGTTGCATCTGATGTTTATTTTATGTCTTCAGATTCTATATTCTTTTATTTCAACATGCTTTGTAATTTTTCGTATGAAAGCTGAACATGACATATCAGGTGATAAGAACTGAGCCAGATGCACCATTAGTGTGATTTGGCTTATGTTTTTATGTCTTTATGTTAGCCTTGCTAGGAGGTGAGATGTGGTTACCGTTTGCTGTAGCTGTAGGTACCCACGATGTCAAATTCCTCCAGTGACATTTTTGTCTTCACTGTCAACTTTGGGCTTTCCTAAGTGCTGAGAGAGTCTGTGTCTTGCAGCTACTTGGATCCAATCCACTGTCGTGGCACTGGATCCGTGTCACTGTGGTGGTGAAATGGGGGGGGGGGCTTTATCATATTCTAATTAAATCTAAGTTTTTAAACATGCCTGTGTCTCTGGGCTGGGACCTTCACAGTTGTTTCTCCAGTGTCAGAGCTTCTCCCTCAGCCATCTTTGGTGGAAGAGGAAAGCCAGAAGGAGCTGGAGGGGAACAAAGCCCTTTCTCCAGTTGGTATAAGGTTCTGTTTAAGCTTATGTCTCTCGGGAGTACATTTTGATGTAGAGATGACTCTTGGTGTGCTTCATAAAAGCTACTCTTTCTCTTCTCCTTCCAGTGCCAGTTGGACATTTTTCTTGGCTATTATTGTAAGAAATTGATGGAGTTCCCAGGGGTTAAACCCACAAAAATGTAGGCCACCCCTAACATAGCAGCCACCCAGGAGTTCTTCATCTTCACACCAGTCCACACTCAGTGTCCACACAGTGTCCAACAATTCATCAAATTTACTATTTAAGTTTTCCTACCAGTGTATGGCTCCAGCAGCTTCTGTTCCAGTTAAGCAGGTCTCACCTCTAAGTCACTGGATTCACATGTGCCTTCAGATTTCAGGTGGGGGGGGGGGTTCCCTTGCAACACAGTTCTCTGATGTGTCCAGGAAAAGTTCTCAATTTTCAAT
>NW_007730325.1:225124-227786 GCF_000696425.1 Galeopterus variegatus | reverse complement strand
GGAAAAGTTCTCAATTTTCAATTTTCTCAGTACTTTCTTGTTGTAAGAATATGAGGGAGAGCTTCCAAGCGTGTTAGATGTTATAGCTGAAACTGGAAAAATAAAGAAATCCTGTGGGTGGCGTATGTGTAAAAAAATATACAGAAAGCAAGCACTGCAATTCAGCAGTGGCTTCTGATAGTGGGTTAGAGAAATAATTCCAGCCAAATTTCATTGCCTGATTAGCACTAATTTACTCACAATTTTAAGAAACAGCCATTAGCTTAGGAGTAGTCGACTTCAGAAGCAGTTGGCTAAGTAGCAGCTCTTGCCAGCTTCTTCTAGTGCCAAGACTTAGGATTCCTGCCTGGATACAGTAGCACGTGACTGTTGGCCACTGTGTCAGCGGCTGCCATCTGTCCTGCTGTGGGAGGCATTCCATGGCAAGGAGTACTCTTTTCACTCAACGTGCCCAGGTTTCTGACATCACTTACCCATGTCCTGATTTGCAAGGCAGCTTTCACTGTAGCACCCTGACTGTCATTTGGGGTATTGGCTTATTTACTGCTTCCTGCTGTAGCCAGAGCTCACCCACCCCATGATTTTACCCTGTAATTCAAAAAATGGGTTTAACAGAGCTTTCATGGTATTTTGGTATCACTGACCATAATAAACTGTGGGAAAAAACAAAACAAAAAAACAAAAAACAGATATATTACATTCACTAGCACAAGGCCATAATTGTGTTTTGTCAGTGCACATTTGTCTAAAGCCCCATACTCTTTGGAGATTTGCCAGTGGTTACAATTACAAAACTAAAGATATCTACGTGTTAGCCTGTGGTTGAAGTAGGTTTCCAGGGAGCTGAAGAGAATGGTTGCTCATGGTGATGACTGGCCATTATGGTCAAAGACTTAGTTGGAAACAAGCCCAGAACTTTCCATTTTTTTGTGGTCTATTCAATGCTTCGTACTGTAACAGGGCTAAATGAATAGTAAATATATAACTGACTTTATCCATGATGAACTTACCTTTTAAAGCTTTGGATCTCCAATACAGGGGCAATATGTTAATTTAATGTTGCCTTAAATTCCCATGCTGATTTAATGTAAAATATCTTTGAGAAATGTGTGGCTCAGCGACACTTGAGCTCTCCTTATGTGACTGCAACAAAATCATTAAAACCACCCTGGAAAGAACAACAACAACAACAAAGATCTTATTGAATTTCTAGAATGAGTTTAATTCTGCATCATCCTTCTTTTCTCATCTGCTTTCCATTCTCAGAACAGAAAAAAAAGAGAGGAGAGAAGAGGTGTATGTTTAGTCTTAATGAAGGTCTTAACAGTCATCTATCATGTTAAAAAATAAAATATTATATCCACTGTACCCTAACTCTCTCTTCCTCCCTCAAAATAGTTCTCATTACAGCACTTACTTCTTGCTTTAAGTAAAAAACTATTTTTCAAAAAAATGGAAACATGTTAGGAAAAACTACAGGATAAATCTAACCTCACCCTAAGTGCTAATATATTGATTTAAACAAATGATGTCTCTTTGCATTTTTTTCACTCGAAAAACCATATAGCCTATAATAAAACACCTAAGTCAACCTCAAACTTCAAAGTGATAATGGAAAAACACTTGATTTCATGGAAGTCAGAAAAAAAGAATCATGAAATTAAAACCAGAAACTGCATTTATTTTATTTATTTTACTAGTATAAAACAACTGGTGTTATACAAATGACTGGACATCATTTAACACAGGGTACAGAGGTGAGCTCCATTTTTATTGCAGTCTTTATAGCAGGGAAATTTCCAAGGAAGAGAGAGGAGAATCACAAAAAAGCAGCTCCCAAAATATGTGTGAAATTTACCCTCAGGATTTTGGGTGACTCTTAAGATACTCATGAGCACGGAGAGACACTGGGGCCCGACAAGAACAGTGGTAGGGGGCTACTGAGATGATCAGAGATTTCAGCAGCTGCACAATGAAGAGGTGATGTTGGAGTTTAAGCTCAGGCAGTGTGAAATCTCCTTAGTGGAAACAACGCATTTTAATTTAAGCCTCAAAAAAAAAGATCAGACACTGGGCATGTGTCATACTCTGAATACCCATAATTACTTTGGCAATGCTTATCTTGTTAGGAAAGACACAAAACTGCAATTTTAAAGTGGATTCTAATACATCAAAGGAAAATTTTGTAATATTGTGAAAGTATCTTCAATTAAAAAGATATTACTAATGTAACAACGTAAAAACCCATTTTTGATGTTTTATTGCTGAGAAATTTCAAGCCTTTCCCCTCTGCTTCTGCCTATCTGCCTCACATCTGGGCAAGCTGATGAGGAAGTTCAGAATGTGCAAGCCCAGCCCACCTGTGGAGACCTCACCCCATCTCCACCCCCTGCCCATCATAAAACTGAAAGCCAGTCCCCTTTCCCTGCTCTGTCAAGACATTTCAGGTCAGTTCCGAAGCTCAATCTGCTCTTCCAAGAAAGCTTCATCATGTGAATAATAAACATCTTCATAGACTCTTAGCACCTGTGTGGAGTCATCAGTTTCCACATCCAAATCCAATTTTGGGAGTGGGATACTACATACTGTTAGTGTGGAGGGACACCAACAGCTGGGAAAAAAAGAATGTTATATTAATAATAACAATAATTATCATGATTAA
>NW_007730325.1:217094-223601 GCF_000696425.1 Galeopterus variegatus | reverse complement strand
CGGGAACCGGTCTGTATGTGGGATCCGAACCCTCGGCAGGAGCACCTCCGCACTTCCCAAGTGGCGCACTAGCGCAGTGCGCCACCGGGCCGGCCCAAGAAGCACTTTTAAATGTAAAGACACAGAAAAACTTAAAGAAAAATGGTGCAAGTGCACATCATGCAATCTGTAACCAAATGTACATTTTATGAGAAGAAGTACTAAGATAGACAATGGAAGTTCTTCTATAATAACAAAAGGTTGAAAAATCAGGAAGACATACAATTATATATCTGGACACCTAATACTATAATTTTGAAACCTAGAAAAACTGAAAAAATATTAAAGAAAAATAGACAACCCTAAGAGTATATTTAAGAATTTTAACATAAATCTCTCAGTAACTGATAGAAAAAGCCAATAGAAAATCACTAATACAATAGAATATTTAAACATAATTAACTGACTTGAATTAAATGACATATGTAGAAGTCTATATCCAACAGCTGCAGAATACAAATTATTTTAGTGTGTAGGTAAAATATTTACCCAAATAGACCTTACACCTGGCAACAAAGCAAGTGTCTTAGTTTGTTTTCTGTTGCTATAACTGGATACCTGAGACTGGGTAATTTATAGAGAAAAAAATTACTTTTAACAGTTCTGGAGACTGGGAAGTCCAGAGGAGTTCCAGGAGGCTGGTGTTGGCATCTTGCGAGGGATTCTTGCTACATCATAACATGGCTGAGGGCATCACATGGCAAGAATCAGGAGTGTGTCAGCTCAAGTCTCTCTTCCTCTTCTTATAAAGCTGCCAGTTCCATCATGGGGCCTCACCGTGATGACCTTATCTAATCCAAATTACCTCCCCAAAGCCTCACCTCTAACCAACATATGAATTTGGAGATTATGTTTCCAACACCTAAAATTTGGGAGACACATTCAAATCATAACAAGGGTTAATATATTTTATTTTTTCTTTCTATCTATCTATCTATCTATCTATCTATCTATCTATCTATCTATCTATCTATCTATCTATCTATCTATCTATCTATCTATCTATCTATCTATCTATCTATCTATCTATCTATCTATCTATCTATCTATCTATCTATCTATCTATCTATCTATCTATCTATCTATCTATCTATCTATCTATCTATCTATCTATCTATCTATCTATCTATCTATCTATCTATCTATCTATCTATCTATCTATCTATCTATACTACTTTTTTTACATTCTAAGATGTTGCAGAGTAAAGAGGAAGGAAATAGGGTGGGAGGAGAAGGAAGGATGGGGGCTTGGTCCAGGCCTGTGGCACCCTCCTCAGCAGGGGAGACCAAAGGGCTCCCAGTGGTGGCTCAGTCATTGCTGGGCTGCATGCAGATGTCAGGGAAGTATGACTAAGGTCCTTGGACTCTACTGTCCTGCTTGGGGGCCTGTGGTACTTCCCGTGCCTGCTCAGTGGTCATTGCTGGACTAATTGCAGATGTTGGGAGGCATGACTGAGGCTGTTGGCTCCCCACTGCCCCAGCTTGGGAACCTGAGGTATTTCTTGCAGCTGCCCAGTGGTCATAGCTGGGCTGGTTGTGGATGTTGCGGGGGGGCAAGTTTCATATATTTTAGCTATTTAAATAATTCAATTAGTTTTTGACCACTGTAGAATTAAAAGTCAAGAACAGAAAGATAACTAAAAAATCAACATTACTGCAGATTAACACACTTAAACAACCTGTTAATTAAAAAATAAAACCATAGAGGACTTTAGAAAAAAAATTATTGGCTGAGTGATAATGAGTGTGTAACATGCAGCCAAATAAAATGGTTTAGAGGAAAAGTTATAGCTTTCAATGAATATACTAGAAAAGAAAATTAAAAGGATTAAAATAAATAATCTTGTCTTCAAGCTAAGAAACTAGAAAAATAACAGCAAACTAAATCCACAGAAAGAAGATGGATCAAAATAATACCAATAAAAATAGAAATAAAGAAAATAAAAAACAGATAAATTTTTAAAACATCAATAAAATCAAAAGTTTATTATTTGAAAAAAGGAATAAAATTAGTAAACTTCCAGCACAACTAACCAAGAAAAATAAAGGAAAAAGACATTTTACAAATAACAGAAATGCAATAGAGTTCTTCACTAAAGATCCTATGGACATTTGGTTAATAAAAGCGTTTTTTTTTAAGTAAATTTAAGACAACAAACTTGAAAATTTTGATGAACTTGACAGATCCGTTGAAAAACACCACTTACAAAAATTGGCACAAGAGAAAGCAGAGAATATAAATAATCTATGACTTTAAATAAATTAACTCCATAATTAATAACTTTTACATTCATAAAGAAAACTCTGATCTCAGATCTTTTCAGAGGTGAATTTTCAAAATTTGTTAGAGAGATAATACTAATCTTGCATGAATATTGCAAGGGATAGAAAACGGACACTATTTTTTGTTTGTTTGTTTTGTTTAGGTTTTTTTTTTTCCATCTTGTTAAAGAATATATAGTTACATGAGAAATGTTAGTAACATATTGTGAAGAGAAAAAGCAGGTTACAAAACAGTAATGTAGAGGATGGTTCTACATTTGGCTAATAATTTTTTTTTAAGTGGAATGCCTAAAGAAAGTGCACCAACCTAAATTGATGAAGAGAGTTGTACAAAGTTAATGGATCAGATAACTTGATATATGTCAGTTCTTCAAAATTTATGTATAGATTCAATGCAATGAAAACAGGATGGTTCTACATTTGGCTAATAATTTTTTTTAAGTGGAATGCCTAAAGAAAGTGCACCAACCTAAATTGATGAAGAGAGTTGTACAAAGTTAATGTATCAGATAACTTGATATATGTCAGTTCTTCAAAATTTATGTATAGATTCAATGCAATGAAAATTAAACTGAAACGAGCCTTTTGAAGAAAGTAATATTCTTATTCTAAAATTTATATGGAAATGCAAAGATTCAAGAATAGCCAAAACTATCTTTAAATTGAAAGCTTGAGGTCATACACTATCAGATAATAAGGATGTCTGTAAAGATCTAGAATTTAGGAGTATTTGGTATTAACAAATAGACTGATGGAATAGAATACAGGGTCCAGAAAGAGACCCAATAAGTTAAACTAATTTTGTAATAAAGGCATAATTGCAATTCAGTTGAGAAAGTATGGTCTTTCATTTAATGACATTGCATCATTTTTAATTTAATTTGGATTGATCATTGATCTAAAGGTAAGAGTTTAAACTTGCAAGCTCTTTTTTAAAAATCTAGAATAGCTTTACAATTAAGATAGAAAGAGGAATTTCTTAAATAGGATTCAAAAAGCACTTTGCATAAAAGAAAAAATTGACCAAAAAAATCCTTCACTAATCAAAATATCATAACGTAAAAAGTCAGTCCACAGACTGGGATAAGATGTTTGTGATATGTTTATTTAATAATCAATTCATATCCATATAATATATAGACCTATTTCAAATAAATAATGAAAATAATGAAAAGAGAAAGAACCATTACAGTATTACACAGAATAGTGTCACTGCCCTAAACATCCTCTTGATCACCTTTTTTGGAGATACATGTCATTATACACTTGTCAAAGTGTTTAGAATGTAAATATGTGACACCAAGAGTGAACCCTAATGTAAACTATGGACTTTGGGTGATAATGCTGTGTTGGTGCAGGTTCATCTATTGTAGCAAAGGCACCACTATGGTTCAGGATGTCGATAGTGAAGAAAGCTATGCATGTGTGGGGACAGGGAGTATACAGAACCCTCTGTACTTTCTGTTCAATTTCTTTGTGAGCCTAAAACTTCTCTGAAAAATAAAATCTATTCAAGAAGAAAATTTATTTAAAAAGAAAAAAACAACTAAAAATGGACAAAAGTCTCCAATAAACACTTTACTAAGAAGAATATCAAAATACCTATTCACATATGAAAAGTGTTTAAACATAATTATTCACTGGACAAATGGAAATTTAAAAATAACAATGATATATCCATTAATCCTAGAACAATGGCAGAAGTTTGAAAGACTGACAATAACAAAGATGTAGAACAATGAGAATTCTCACTCATTTCTGAAGTGAGAAGAGTGTTTGTAAGCATTGAGAAAAAGCTTAGTAGTGCCTACTAAAGCATAACACACAAACCAGCAATTCCAACAAAATAATTAATTATGTAAATTAAAATACAAGATGTACATGTCCAAGAATGTTCATACCAGCTTTATTTCTAATATCTCCAAATGGGAAACAATCCAAATAGCCACCAGTAGTAGAATGGGAAACAGTTGTATATTCATAAAATGGAATAGCACACCGTAATATAATGATGCACACAACAACTTGAAAGAATCTCATGAATAAAATAAGACAGAAGATAAAGAGTGCATACCATGTGATTTTATCTACATGCAGTCCAAGAACAGGAAAATCTAATCTAAGGTAATAGAAGAAAGAAAAATGATTTTCTTGAAGAGATTGTACTGAGTTGTCAGGGGCATGAGAAAACTTTCTTCAGTGCTTGAATGTCTCATTTTTAGTCTGGATGGTGATTATAAACGTGCATACCTAACTAAAAATCCACCGAGCTGTATATTTAAGATAAGAGAATTTGCTATAAATTATACCCCAATTTAAAATACTGAACTTTTAAAAAACTTGCCAGTGTGTGATATAGAACATCGTATTGAAAACTCCCTCAGTCTCCGCTCTCTCATGGATGAGATAAATAATAATAACTAAAATACAGTGTTATAACAAAGCTTAAATGATATAATGCATAACAATAGCACACAGTCTAGCGTGTAGACTATTGAAAACTCCCTCAGTCTCCGCTCTCTCATGGATGAGATAAATAATAATAACTAAAATAGAGTGTTATAACAAAGCTTAAATGATATAATGCATAACAATAGCACACAGTCTAGCGTGTAGAAAGTTTGCATTGTTTTCACATAAGAACCTAGCTTTTGATTTTTTCCGTTCCATTTAATTCAATTTTTGTCAGTCACATTGACATTTTAACTCCATTTAAATGTCCATGGAATAAGAATTTCTAGACATTATATATAACACAAAGTATGATTTTCTTAATAAAAAGAAAATGAGACATCTCTATTTGAGAGTAAAGTTGCCTTGATATCAGAAAAGGAAAACAAAAATTTAAGTAATAGAAAATAATTTTTTTAGAAAGAGATTGCAGTATTGTTTAAATTAAAAGTATTTTTACACATTTTCTTCTCAATCTGTCTCTCATAAAGATTAGGCAATGTCCAGAGATATTTTGGTTATCACGAGGTGGGGGTGTGCAACTGGCATTTAGTGGGTAGCAGCAAGAGATGTTGCTAAATATCTTCTAATGCAAAGGACAAACCCCACCACAAAGAAGCACTTGACAGATGATGTCACTGGTGCTGTGGTTGAGCGTGTCCTAAGCCCTAGCTAAGGATAACAAACATCCATTAATACTGCCTGTGAGGATCAGGAGGAGATAACAGTATCGATCCCCTTTCTCCACCTAGAGATGACAACTTGGAGATTTTGGAAATGTGCAAAAGTTTAAGCCAGAGTTCCCTATGCAAAATGTCAAAACCCGAACAGTTCTGAAAACAGCATTCATATCATAAAAAAATTAAAATAAATTTGGTCTGACTTGACCTGCTCTGTGCTGAGGCTATTTATTGCCTTTGTTTATCCAATTTAATGTAAGCACTTCTGCCTTTTATTATAGAATCACACACAGTGTATATGATTAAAGGATAACGGTCCATACATTGTCAGACAGTTATTGTAATTTAATATGATATGTACACTATATTGCCTTCTTAAAAGTCAAGGAATTCTGAAAGGCATCTATCTCCAAATGTTTAAAATAAAGGACTGTTTACCAGTATTAGAATAGGACATTGTAATGTAGTAAAAACAAGAAAATTATAAAGAAGTTTTATTTTTTTTTTCTCCCAACTAGTTCACTTATTAGCAAACCAACCATATATGGATAATTTAGTCCAGATTTATCATGTATAAAATGTAAATAATAATAACATATTCCTCTTAGATATCATTTCAGTATTAAATGAGCAAATATTTGAAAATGTCTACAATTCCCAATTTCAAGTATTTTGTGAATAATAGGTTTTCCAAATTTTTCTGTTAATATTTTGTTATTAAATAAAATATGTCCTCTTAATTTTTGAATTGAGGAATAATTAACAGATTAAGGAGTTGTCTTTTTTAACTACAGTAATATTAAAAAATTAGAAGATGTCTGTGCACATTTCTTGGTATGTCTCTGAATCTATGGTGAATATACTCTCTGAATATACTGAGTCTTCAGTGGCTAAAATGGCAGTCACTTGCTAAATGGATAGCAGCAGGAGTTCAAATCTTCAGCAAGGGCTCTAATGGGGCACTTAAGAATAGGGAGTTGGCTGTATAGGATGCAATGTGTTTGTACACAAAATACAAATTGCACTCAACATTGTTTACCTCCAAATGCCTTTT
>NW_007730325.1:215816-216435 GCF_000696425.1 Galeopterus variegatus | reverse complement strand
CAATGTGTTTGTACACAAAATACAAATTGCACTCAACATTGTTTACCTCCAAATGCCTTTTTACATAGAAAGTAATTAATGAATGTCTTAATAAATGTATAAATTGGGGGCTGTAGATGAAGCAGTTGACTTGCAACTTGGACAGAACTCTATACTTCTCAAACATGTAGCTCTATGTTCAGACAACTGACCATTCTCAGTTCTTATGATCCAATCTCCATGTGTTCAGATGAAAGAGAATCATTTCTTCTTTGTAAGTAAAGAAGAAAGCCTCAGCTGTCTTTAGTGAATGGGAGCTATTTAGAATTAAAAGAACAGACACCATGAGTTTAGGTTGTTCATTTTAGCATTTTCTTCTTGTTTTATATTTAATTGCTTGTTTTTAGTTAAAAACTGCCTAAACGTAGAAGAAGTAAAGTTAAATAAGAAACTGGGATACTACATGCAGATGCTCTTCACAGCTGGCTCACTCTTCCCCGGACACTGGGAATGTTCTTTGTTCATGGCTCACGGCTGCATCTTCTCTGGATATAGCTCAGCTGCCTTGTCCAAGCTCCTGTTTCCTCCTAGGTGGCGGTCCATGGCCAACAACCAACAGAGATAAATGACCTCACTTCTT
>NW_007730325.1:213585-215307 GCF_000696425.1 Galeopterus variegatus | reverse complement strand
TAGAACATAAGAAAATATTACAGTTTTAATGTTCTTTTTCTGATTTTTTTTTTCCTTTTTTTATCTTTTTTACTGACCGGTAACGGGATTGCAGCCCTCAGTGTTGCGCCCGCACCTCGCTCAGCCAGTGAGCGGGAACCGGTTTGTATGTGGGATCCGAACCCTCGGTGGGAGCGCCGCCGCACTCCCAAATAGCGCACTCTCTAGCGTGCCACCGGGCTGGCCCCTTTTTCTGATTTATATGTACTATATAAATATACAATAAAAACAGTTTTAAAATATTAAGTGCAATTTCATGAATTATAGTTTTTCATTTTTCTAACATGTCATAGCAAATAACAGAACTAGTGGTCTAAGTCTATAGAAAAAAGCGTTTTTAGCTCAGTTTACTATAATTTTGTGGTATCTCTATTGTTGAAGGTATTAATTTGTTTCAGCTCTCCTTTTGTCATCATGAATGAATCAGATTTACCACGTTTTCGTTTCATGATGCATTAGATCTTAGCATCAGGTCTGTGTTTTGTTTTCAGCAGTCACAATATATTAATTGAAGACATTGCTCCGACATCAGGAATGTAAACTGTACCTAAATCATCAAATTTTAAATGTGTGCTTTCTTTAGAAGTTTGATTTGGTATGAAATGATCCTTTAAAAAATGCAAGGAACTTACAATTTTGATTCAGAAGTTTCCATAGGTTTACTTTTCATACCACGTGAGAAACCACTGTGGAGTAGATAACCTGCCTTTGGATCAGTTAGGATTTCTATAGAACTATAGGACCCATTCCAGATAATTTGTGGTTTTATAGGATGAGCTAAAATCAAGAAAAAGTGAAATGACCCAGAAATTAAAGGTGGAGGAAGTAACATGAGGATAGATGGGAGAAGAGAGAAGTGGCTTTACTCCCCGCATTCAGGAGCTGGGGCTACTTGGCCAGTACTGGAATCTTGAAGGAGACACCAGGTGGTAGCCAGGACCACAGAGAAAGTGGCTGACTGATGTAATGGAAGCTAGTGAAGTGACACCATCAGTTCTAGAGATAAAATGAGGGAGGGAGAGGGAGAGACAGAGACAGAGACAGAGAGAGACAGACACACACACACACACACAGAGAGAGAGAGAGAGAGAGAGAGAAACCCGCTCAAACTTGTTTTAGCATAAATGAAATGCTTTAGTTCTCTTAACTAAAATTTTTAGGGAGTCAAAAATGCTGTGCAGAGTGGCGCAAATTTTCCATCAGCTCTGAGCTCTGTTTTCCTGTGTGTGTGGCTCATATGTTCCAGCAGGGCTCCTTTTATCTTGGAAGGTCTGCTTTCATTTCCTTAGGTTAACCTGGTTCTGCGAGCTTAAGGTCTCAGAAGCAGACACTTCACTCTCTTGATTCCCACAGGGAAGATTCGAATCTTCCTTGGTCATGTGAACATCCCAGAACAAGTAACTGGGTCCAAGAGGATGGCAGGTCACCATGGTGGAAAAGGGAGTGTCTTACTGTGTTCGGGCTGCTGTAACAGAATACCGCAGACTGGGTGGCTTAAACAAACATTTATTTCTCACAGTTCTGGAAGCTGGGAAGTTCAAGATCAAGTCACTGGCAGATCTGGTGCCTAGGGAGGGCCCACTTCATGGTTCATAGACCATCTTCTCGCTGTGTCCTCATATGGAAGAAGGATGAGGGAGCTCTCCAGGGTCCCATTTATAGGAACACTAATCTCATTCATGA
>NW_007730325.1:202087-212094 GCF_000696425.1 Galeopterus variegatus | reverse complement strand
ATTGTCAGGCTCATAGATATTGCAGAATTTTCAGCTAAGAAAAGAGAACTCAGTTCTCATTTTTCTATGCCTTAATTTACTTTCTTCTCCTATTGATTGAGTTACATAATGTAATTTTTAAAAATGTTTGGTGTATTGCTGTCAGGATATTATCCCCTATTTCTTTTTGGACTTTTGCATAATTATATTAAACTGAATCTTTTAAAAGTAACTCAATTGATCCTTGATAGAACATTGAATTAAGTACAAATGATGCCAGAAAAGGTTTTTATTTTAATTTTATAATATAGAATTCACTCTCAATGGCCACAAACGATTTTATATTTGAATGAGTCCATTCATGTTATCAGCACCGCACTCTCCCGAGTGAGCCACGGGCCGGCCCTCATTCATATTGAGTGTGTATCACACACAACCTAACTTGTTTTCAAATGTTATTTATTCTTCACTTTTATTTATCATTCTGTGTAGTTATATAAATTTTGCCCGTAGTTTGCCATGAACTTTTAGAGCTGTTATAATGTTCTAAAAGTGAACCAATTCTTTAATGTTCCATATTATAATTTAAGGCAAAACATACATTATAATCAATCATTTATAAAAATTTAATACTGAAAAAAACTACATCAGTCCAAAAACAATCTTTTTATCATTTAGAACAATGGCAAATTATGCATGAATGCTAACAGTGTGCAATCTTAAATGCATCTGATGGCTTTGTAAAATATTAATATCATAGAAGAGGACTCCCTTCTATTTGACAAGTCTTACTGGAAGACACTGATGTAAAAATACATTACATATTTATGGTGNGGAAGAAGGATGAGGGAGCTCTCCAGGGTCCCATTTATAGGAACACTAATCTCATTCATGAAGGCTCCACCCTTATGACCTAATCACCTCCCAAAGACCCTCACCTCTAATGCCATCACATTGAGGATTAGAACTTCGATATATGAATTTTGGTAAGACACGTTCAGTCTGCAGCAGGGAGATACCTCAGGGGCGAGAGAGAGGGCAGTCAACATATACACAAAAATGGAAGCACGATAGATGATAATAAAAATGATGTCTACTGCATTTGGTGCTGCATATTTTCATCAGTCTCTCTGTACTTATCAACATGAGGCTAGGCATGAACTGGTTAAGTGAATGAAGGCAATTCTGAAAGATTAACCATCTGGAACTAAATTCCTTATTGAAGAAGTAAAGAGCCAAGATAAAGAACTGTATACATGTGGTTCGAGACAGTGGATCACAATCCTGTTTCAAAGATAATCATAGGAAACTAAAGGTCAGGACTAGCTCTAAGAGCATGGTTAGAGTTGGGCACCTGACCTCAGGAAACACAACAGAGACCAATGATCAAAGTTGTTTTTTAGCAACAAAAATGAGTTCCATATTTTCTTACTAGACTTCCTTAGATTCCTCCTTTCTAAATTCAGAAATAGTTCAAGACTATGGAGAAGAGCTATCTTCTTTGGGGGTATAGGAAACAGCAGAGTCTGACAAAATTACTCATAGCCTGAGAATGTCAGTCTTTTTCAGAGGAACACCAACTCCTCACCTTCCATTTTGAGAAACAAACTTTTCTAAGTTTCTATCATATATTGTCAGGCTCATAGATATTGCAGAATTTTCAGCTAAGAAAAGAGAACTCAGTTCTCATTTTTCTATGCCTTAATTTACTTTCTTCTCCTATTGANAAATTTAATACTGAAAAAAACTACATCAGTCCAAAAACAATCTTTTTATCATTTAGAACAATGGCAAATTATGCATGAATGCTAACAGTGTGCAATCTTAAATGCATCTGATGGCTTTGTAAAATATTAATATCATAGAAGAGGACTCCTTTCTATTTGACAAGTCTTACTGGAAGACACTGATGTAAAAATACATTACATATTTATGGTGAAAGAGTTGATGTATTGATAGCAAGATCTATATTTGTAAGTGGAGTCAAAATATCTTAGTGCCTGCATCGAACTTTAAGTCAGGAATCTTTAGTGAAAAATAATTACTGATAAAACTAAGCTCTATGTAAACCTATTCTAAATATGCATATTTGAAGTACTCTGTAGTCCAATTCTCCTAGAAACAAATATAGTGGGAAACAAAAAAGCACACAAAAAATAAAACTGCAATTTAAAAATAAGACACATAGGCCAGCAAAGGAGTATAGTACCATGTTTCTCCAAGCAACCTGCTACCTTCCGTTGTATCAACACCCAAATGTCCATATGTCTAGGTGGGTCCAATGTCTATCTAACTCATTGGAAGGAAACTTGATTATTGTTGTGCAAGACTGCAGCTGTTGTACACGAAGAGGGAGGAGAAACAGAATGAGTTATGAAAGTTTCGTTCTAAGGTATTTCTACTGCCCATTTTTGTAATTCTCTCTCTCTACCGTGTCAAAACTCTTCATATATATATAGATTAATATATATATAGATTAATATATATATATATATATAATATCTTACAGCATTATGAAGTTGCATAATGTACACTAAAGATGAGAAAAATTCCTTAGGTAAATATTCTTAACTGAGGAGTCACAGATCTACATGTGGGCTTCAGAGAGCCTTGGAACACAGAAAATTTTGTATTAAAATATTTGCAGTTATTTTTTTTAGAAAGAACATCCATGGAAGTACAAATGATTCTTAAGATAGCTTGCAAAACAATGTTAGACAATTACTTCTGTAGGAACTAGGTTCAAATAAAATTATACAGGTGAGATTATGTTTTGGGGAGACAATTCTCCATGGATCTCTTGTGTTTCTGCACTCTTGCTAGCTGAGGTACAGATTGTCTTTATTCTGGACTATCTTGAGAAGAATGTTTGTACAGCAAATACCCTTGGAAGGTAGAGATATAGCCTCCCTCTGGAACAAAGAGAAGATTTGCATACGGTCTTAGAAGATACAGAGAGTGTCTACTCTAAGAGGTTAAAGGCTAATTTGCTTACTGCAATTACTGCAAAAACTTGGGCTCCCTAAATGCAGGGTTTCTTTTCTGTAATAAAATTCACCAAGTGTGTAGATGTTACATGAATGTCGTAGTGTCATTCTGTGGCAATGGGGATTTAGGGAACTGGGGCAAGAAAACGCTGATACTCTGACTCTTGTATTGCTGTGAATAACCACATCTTTTGTCTTGACACAGAAGTCTTGTGACTTCAGTTCAGCTAACACCCATGAAACCAAGGCAGGCTATTTGTCACAGCTTTGGTGACAATTTTGGCCATAAGTATGGAATGCTGAACAAAGCCTGGCTTTCTAGAAAAAGAAGGATGAATCAAGATAAAGGCCTTCATTAACAGGATTTGAAGAAGGTACATGGCCATAAGTAATAACCATAGAGACAAAATGCATGGTTAATTGGGCAATAAATAAATTGCTCCTCAGAACACTGAGGTATATTAATGTTAGAAACTGAAGATGTGGCTGTAAAATGAGTACCATAAAGTAGGCTCAAAGACATGTGTCTGAACAGTGCTTGACTTTGGCTAACTCTTCTCAGGAAGGGGGCACTTCTCTGCCAATTTGAGTGCAGCTTCAGGTTTGCTTGATTATAAAAAATAATACTAAGATTCTTCCTACCTGAGCAGAATTTTCCATCTGCCTTCAGTCAAGAGTTGCTTATACTGTTTACTTATGCTGAAGGTGAAAGGAGATAAATCTGCAACCACTGGAGGTAGAAACCAGGTGTGCCATGAGAACACTGACTGGCTTGCTTGGGAGATGAATGTCTGGGGCGTCAAGTGCTACTTAAGAAGGAGACGAATAAGTGGAGCAGGTCAAGGCCCAACCACTTCTGCAGTCTAACACCAACCCTAGACCTATTCAGAGACGATGGTAAAAGGTGCTAGAGATGTTTTCAGCGTGTCGTCTGCTATTCGTAAGGTAAGGCTGGGTTTATAACGCAAATGATGACAACCTACAAGAGAATGAGGACATGAGCAAGGAATGTTTGAGAAATTATTTGTCATCCCTGCACCCCTGGAAGACTCTTGTAACCCATTTGTTAGAACCAGGGTAGAACTTAAGAGACAGTATCAAGGAAATGGGGCACTGAGGTGGACTCCCTAAAAAAGATGCTACTCTGTGTGCCCAGCCCAGGTCATCCAAAGAGTGAAAACTCTGTGGACCCAGGCAAAGAGCAATGTGGCTATGACTGCTGAGTCAAGATGCCCGTAGCTGAAATAGACAGTGCCAGAAATCGTGGCCCTGCAACCCATTGGGGATGGGGGTTGGGGTGGGAGAAACACATCCATTTTGTTTGGTTGTTCTGCAAGCCAGAGTCATGCCACTCAGAAACAACAGTGAATGTGCCTGGTGTGTGGGTATGGACCACACTCCCCTTCATGACCGTGGTCCCTCCCTTCCTCACTTCTAAGAATTCAGCTGCCTTAAGGAAAAAGAGGATTAAGGGTGGGGCCTGGATCTCAAACTTCAGGGAGGAGAGGGGCTCCAACTTGTATGACTTTTTTGGACATGGGAGTCCAAGTCATCTTGTCACCAACCTACCTAATTCAGTGAGGAGAGAGGACACCTGGATTCACCTTGATGGTTTTGAGCAGGGTTCTCTATGGGGAAGGGAAGGGAAGTTGGCCTGACCTTGGGCAGGGTGTGGGAGTGAATCGATTCAATGTATTTCTGTAGTAATTTCTACCTCTGAGCATACAGTAGGAATTAAAATGTCATGTACATGTACTACTCTGTCTTATAAACTCAGAATTTTTCTTCTGCTTAAGATTCTCTACCCACGTAGGGAAAGTGCTGGTACCTTTAGGACTCTCCAACATGATTAATCCCTTTGAGAGATGAATTTCTCTGACTGATGCTTTTGCCAAATGAAGCATCTGGCAAAGTGAGGCAGCCTCTACTTACAGACATCATCTGGGTTTTGGATTTGTCATCCTTCTGACACAACTACCATATATAACCTGTGTGAAAAGCAGCCATTATCTTTCTTCCTAATGGTACTAAAGGACTTTTGTTCAAACCAAACACCTGACCCAGGGAGGCCTTGTGACTGATATGCCCATTGCAGGGTGAGTCTATTCCTTATAGCAGTTACTTTATTTTTCATTTTTATTTCTTTTTTTATTGAAGCATAATTGATTACTTATATATTTGGGGTACAGTGTTGACTACCATTACTCTTGTGCAATATGTGATGATAAAATCAATATTATTAGCATATTCATTATTACCAACTGTACTTATTTTTTGTGTCCCTTACCCAATTTCTCCCTAATACTCCTCTTCCTTCCCCTTTCCTACCTCTGGTAACCATAAGTTTGTTCTCTCCTCCTAAATGTTCAGTGTATTATTGTGGTCTTTTATTTCTTTCAAACACTTGAATTATAAATCCTTTCTCTGCCCCTTTGAAACAAAAATCTTCTACCACCCAGAACTGTCTTCTCAAGGATCTGAGATCTGTCTCTTTGAAATGAAAATATGCAAGGAGATAACTCTGGCTCCCAGTTTCTGTTGGAAGATGGGAGACTAACTTCAATAATTCCAGTTAGCAAACTCAGATAGGTTCACATAAACCATTCGTCTTCTCAAGGATTTGAGATCTGTCTCTTTGAAATGAAAATATGCAAGGAGATAACTCTGGCTCCCAGTTTCTGTTGGAGGATGGGAGACTAACTTCAATAATTCCAGTTAGCAAACTCAGATAGGTTCACATAAACCATTCCCCTCCCACTGTTTATAAATTTCCACTTCCCTGACTCTGCTCCAGCCCCTGACATTCCCCTCCCTACTCCCCCCTAAAATGTCCAATCACCTCCACACAAATCAAAGTTGGATTTAGTTCATGCTAGACTCTTTTCTCTCTTGTAATAAATAGCTATTACTGAATAAATCTATGCTTACCACTTTAGTGTCTGGCTTTATTTAATTTTGATAAACGCAGCTGAGCAGCCCCACTAGCACTTCAGCTATCCACTTTGGGGAAACATTACCCTTTTTTGCTTCACTTTGCTGCCTGTAGCAAATTCACATTCTCTTCTGAGTAACTGGTTGACAGAGATTCTTCTTATTGCCTCTGCCTGACTAACTGATGGTTCACCCGTGCTGAAAATGGGCTGCCGAGACTGCTCAGCCCCAGCCCTGGCTTGCATAAATGAAACCGTACAGGATGTGGTCACTCTGCTCAGTGTGCAGAACTCACAGCCACTGTCACAGGTTTGGCCAATATTCTTCTTGATGTACTGTTTTGCATATTTGCTGACACTTAGGCTATTGCCAATGGAATGTCACTTGGAAAACCACAGAGCAGAAGATTAAAATTCTTTTCTTTGGGTCCATGAATCAAAGAGATAAATTACAGTGACTAAATATTCTGGGTAACTCATGTTAGTGTCTGGTAAGGATTTACTCTTTGGGACACCAACTGGATTCTAGCTGCTGATGAAGCCTGTACTGCCCAGACAGCCACCAGTGATGTCTGAATCTGTCATTGTACCAGGCAGGGGCACATACTTCCCAGATCCACTGGATACAGAATCACAAACTCTGTTTCTAATGAAGGTTGACTGTGCATGCTGGACTGTGACTCCTGCTGTGAAAGGAAGTCTGTTCATGGTGGGGAAGGCCACTTTGCAGGATGTGTTATCTGCAACTGCTCCTAGCATCCTTGATCCTTCTTGGGCTATGAGTGTGGAAACTTTTCAGGTTATGGGGTTGCTGTCCCAGCTGGTCATCCAAACCCAGCCACATATGGCTGGCCCTTCTAAGTGGTCTGTGTGATAAGTTTAACTTTCTGAACTGTTTGCCATCTGACAGCAACAAGGGACTGATAGTGCAGATGCTGGAGCACCACCCATGCTCCTCACCAATCACAGGCATCAGATTTTGTTGAGCATTGGAGCAGCATCCTTTAAAACCAACTCAAATAAAATAAAATAGTCCTCCAGGCTAGCACACTTTAGTCAGGTCAGCCTGGTCACCGAATAAAGATATCCTCAGAATGGAGCTATCACCTCACAACCATTTCCCGGGTAATAATAAGGTCAAAAGGATTGGAGGGTTTTATAGATGTTATTTGAAAATACAGGACTCTGCCCTGGCCATTTCTGGACATGATGCATCTTTCTTTCCCCTAACAGCAACCCCAGGCCAGCCTGTTGGTACATCCTCTGGGTAGCAGCTCAGCCGAAAATGGAGCCTAAAGGGTTCTAAATTGTGTTTAGCCACCTGGGTTCTCCTGTTGAATTGACATGGGCCTAGATCACATCATTTGTTTGAGAACACTGCTTGCCAAGCTTCCCTACATTGACCAGTAAGGGTCAAAGTGGAGATACACTGGGTGTCTGTAAATTTTATTAATATGCCATCATATGTCCCACACTGATCCTTCCAGAATATGATCTGGGTGACAGTGGAAAGTGACTAGAAAAAGGTAAGGTTTTGGCAGCCAGGATGGGGTGCTCCTTTATTCTTTCTTTCTCTTTTTATGGTGGAGGGAGTGCAGCAACCCCAGCCCTTATGATGGGAACACTTCCTACCGAGAGAGGTATGGGGGAGGAAGGGACATCAACGATCTTTCATATTTTAGCATCACTCCCATGTCTTCCTCAAGAAAGGAAATACCCTGATGTACTTTCCTAACTCTTTCAGGATCCTTACATATAACTGGCTATTGGAATTAGCATTCGCCTCCAGGTGGTTCTGACTACAGTTGATCACCATTGCCCTCAACTTTACCATGAAGTTTATCAAAAGCATATGTGGTAACAGCTCCTGCTCTTCCACATAAACCACCTGCCAAAGGTCCAGGTGTCTTTCCCACCTCCATGTCTACAGCCATTGTCAGTTAATTGACACCATGACAGATGCCACTCAGATGGAAGCACAGATAACACCAACTGCATTTATAGCCCACAGGCAGTTCCTCCAAAAACAATGACCAGAATCAATTATTCCAACTAAACTGGGAGCCCTGAGGCTTGCCAGCCATCCATGAGGCCATGTTGGAGGCAATGTCAACCTGTGCTTCCCAACTGAAAGGCTTTTCACTTGCAGGGTCCCTGAAGTTTCAAATAACACTTTCTTTCTAGGGGCACAATACATGTCCTAGAGACTACATTTCTTGCATTAAAGCCAAACTTTAACTTAAATTCTTCCTGAAAATGTGATGATCTGTACCTTGGGGGTTGTCATAACAGACCTCAAGTGTTTAAGGAAACACCACGATTACATAATGTAGATCTTATGTGACATGGAGATCTCTTCAAAAGAAAACCATCCTTGGTGACTTGGAGAAGCTTCCTGGAGGGATTATGCACTTGGTATTTAGGAACACAATACTGACAATCATTCCTACGGTGATAGCCATTCAATTAGAGGAGGTGAAACAAAGTTGTCCCTGAGATGAGCTCAAGTGCTCAATGATGACACCTGGGCCCTGGAAGGCCTTCAGTTTGGCCTCGACGTACTGACCAGGGTTCTTATAGACGGTAACTTCCTCCTTGTAGGCCAAGGCATGGTCTGTACCATCACAAAAACATCTTGCTATAACTTATTTAATTCAACAAGGCCAAGAGAAAAGTCCAGTACAAAAATTAGTGGAGAAAACCATTTGGCTTTCTAAGGTGAAGACTAGAAGTTTATGGCAATTGCTCAGCAGGTGGGGTCCAGGACACTGGGGTGCAGGTTTGAGGTCAGTACCATTTGCTGGCCTCATCCAGCTACTTGGAGTCCTGTTGGTGGCAGCATTAAGTAAATGTTGTATGACACTAACTGAACAGATTCTTATGGTCATACTAATCAGACTGGCTAACTGTACGGCTTATTATTAGGAAATTCTACAAAAACCAAGACAGTGTAGAAAGGTGTGGTGTTTATTTTTGGAAGATAATTCTCCCTGGGCCTCTCACATTGCTGCGTAACTTGCAAGCAGAGGCAGTGACTGCTGTGTACTGTAATATCTTTACAAGGACTTTTGTTATGGTGATCAGTCGTAGAAGATAGGGATCATCTTCTTCCAGAGCAAAGGGCAGGCTTATTTACTGGCCACTATAGAAGAGTCATGTTCCCAAAGCTCATATTCCTCTCCTGGAACACAACTCCTTGTATGTGCAGGTGTCACCCGGGCCTCTTCGTGTTTCTCTGAGGGAACTGGATTGAGGAACTAGTTGCAAGAAAATGATGATAATCTGGCTACTGCTATTTTTGTGAATAATACTAACCTTAATTTCTAACCCATAAATCTCATGTCTCAGTTGGCATTCATGAAACTGGTAGCCTAGAGTTTTAGCTTGCAAGTAGGGTGACCTATCAGACCCTTCACAAGTCTTCACATATGACCAATCTCTGTTTACTATGATTTTTCCCCTATCAACTCATTTCAAAAATTTTTACTTATTTGCTAACCAAGAATATGAAAAGGTAATAAATTGGGGCTTGTAATGTGAAATATTACAGAAAAAAAAATCCTAATCTTTACTAGCTTTTCTATTTCCCATATATTTTATTTATTTGTTGAACAAACATTGTAAATGATATTCTAAATTATAGGAGTACATAACACATATCCCCACGGAAGTAGACACATATACTAGTCACTTTTTTCATGCCATTAAAGCTAAGTTGAGAAAAAATAAACATATATAGCGCCGTTTCTTTAACTGACTGAAAGGACTTATTTCACTCTCGTTGAGTAGCAGAGAGTTTGGGGTTAGAGAGACATAACAACCACCTCATTGGCTCACTTCAGATATGGTCGGTCTTGTTTGTCTTTGTTTCTTATTCCAACCACTGATTTGTAAAGAATTCAAACGATTTACCTCAAATGAAATATGACACAGGTATTCCACATTCCTCCCACCTCCTATCCTAGGGCTTCCCATTTGACACTGAGACATGCAGCCTTGGGGGCCTGTAATGCTCATGCATGTGTAACCAGGGAACAGGTGAGATAATGCAAAACCTTGACCAGTGGGGTCAGAAAAGGGCAGAGACATTTGTTTCTCTTTCTCCTTCAGC
>NW_007730325.1:199433-200513 GCF_000696425.1 Galeopterus variegatus | reverse complement strand
TGTTCCTACTACAGAACCTGTATCGCACAGATAACTGTAAGCAGGTTGAATGTAGTGTTAAGAATTTCAAGTCAAAATTCAAGCAAATAAAACAACTGAAAAATGAAGACAGGTTAATAGGCAAGGATTAGCAACAGAGAGAAACTTTACCCTCTTCAAAATATGACACATTTTGTCTCATTTTAAGTTCAACCTTGAAATTTTCAAATAAATAAGAGTACAGAAGTTATTCTAATATGAATCTGACTAACCCCTCTGGCTTCTTTAGATGTTTTTCATAAAGTTTACATTTACTTTGACCTGGCCTTGGAACACATGTATCTGAATAGAATAGGAAGGGACACAGACAGAAGTTGTGAAAAAGAGCAGCATTCTTTTTAATGGGTGTGACCAGAAGTGGGGGTGACCAGAAAGGCTCCCCACAAACTTTCTTTAACAGTTCTTGCTCAGTTANTGGGGTCAGAAAAGGGCAGAGACATTTGTTTCTCTTTCTCCTTCAGCCCAACCAATTTCACTGAATAGCTTGAGACTTTGTTGCTACACCTCTTCTTGGAAGGTGGTCAGACAAGATTGACCATTAGCAGCACATGACAGATAACAGGTGGTGGACATCTGGGAAATTTGCCTTCATTTTGACTCATTCTTTTTCTGTGCCTCCTTCCTCTTCTCCCGTGCTCCCGCTTCCCAGAGATTAAAGTCATAACACGTGTGTCTTTGGCTAGTGCTATGAATTCTGGAGAACCCGGACAAACAGAACTGGATCATGAAAGAGGTTGCATTTAAGTTGAGCACACACGGAAATGTTTGTGTGTGTGGAGATGTAGTAAAGCCAAAAAGAAAACGAACAAAAAAAAAAGTCATGCTGGCTGAAAAGAGGAGTGAAAGTAATTATAATGGAAAAAGGATAAGGTTATGTATGAAAAATGGCAAGTGGGATTTGACTGTAGTGTTTGTTGTACAAAAGTCAATCAAAGCAATTGTACAGTGAAAAATTATGGCCATTACACTAAAGGAATTTATGTTCCTACTACAGAACCTGTATCGCACAGATAACTGTAAGCAGGTTGAATGTAGTGTTAA
>NW_007730325.1:195562-198705 GCF_000696425.1 Galeopterus variegatus | reverse complement strand
CCTTCCTCAAAAGCACCCTATTGACACCAACTGTATAACATTCACCAGTCTTGGGAGCAGGCTCATTTTTTAAGTCACATTTGGGTTAAATGTAACCCAATTCAACAATACTTACATCAGTCAAAAATAATTTTTGGAAACTCTAAAAATTCATAAAATGAAAACACTCTTATGAAGTATGGGAGAGAAATAATTGTGAGAAAAGATAACCATTAGAATAAGCTAGTCAAATAGACACTGCAAAAAAGTTTCAAGACCTCTAGGTACTGCACAGTAGAGGGTTTGGAAATATCAGCTCTCGTATCAACTGGTTTTAGAAAATTCCTTGTTTTAAAATTAATGTATATATTAAAAATGACATGAGGATTAAATAAAAACATATGCAAATGCACTCGATACAGTACCTGAATTTGTACACATACAAAAGTGAGGCAGGGATAGACACATAAGCTTCAAAATGAAGTCCGATATAATCAAATCAGATACTGTCACTAAAGTAGCAACATGTTTTAACTCTAGGATGGTTTTATCTAATAAGTGTTCCTGTATAAGTTTATTTTCTTTAATAAGTGTTCCTGTATAAGTTTATTTACTTCTGTGAATTATGTCTTAAATACTATCAATGCTCTCAGCCTATATCCATGAAAGACATAAAAATAGTAAATCACCCATTTGACTAATTGGAATGAGTGCTTACTTACCATATGCTAGAGACTTTTCTAGCTAATGGGAGTAGATTAGTAAATAAAACAATGATACATATTTCCCTTCTGGGATTTACATTCTAGTACACTGTAAGCTAATACAGACAAAATTACTTTATCGTCTTTAAAAAATGCAAATATTTCATGGACCATATACACCAAATGTAAAAATATACACACAAACAGTGATAGGAGTAACAATTTTGAAGTCATGTTCTAGGCTCTGAAAAAGAGCAGTGACAGGTAGCACTCAAATATTTTGAACCACAGTATGTTAGGTCAAAAGTTGGATAAAGTCCAAAAATCACATCTGAAAACTGGTGGCCGCATATAAGATTGAACCTCCTGGGAAATAAGATTGAATGAAGATGTTCTCTATACCTGGCTTTACAGATCACAAAAAGTAAATTCCTTACAACTAGAGCGTGGCAAAGTCATGCATTTGAATATGTGTCTGGATACCTTCAAAGTCCTAGCAAGAAAGAATTCACAAGCTGCTAAAATAAGATCTTGTTTGAACTGTGGCTATATTGAGAATCAAACATTATTTAAGTATGTATACTAAGTATACAGGTAAAACAAAAATAAACAAAAAACCAAGAGCATACACATCACTCATGATGTCCAAATTACTAGCTGGAACAGGGGGAAGATAATAAAAGCAGCAATCATAACAATACTTCTACAAAAACTTGAGTTAATGAATTTGAAAACTTTAATGAATAGACATTTTCACTGAAAATTTAAATTACCAAAATTTATAAAAAGCCACAAAAGTTATTACATTGTGTAATGTTGGATATACTAACTATCCTGACTTGAGCATCACACATTACACATGGGTATTTATTTTCAATGCTGTACCTCACAGATATGTACAATCAACTATGTTTCAACTACAAAAAAAGTAAAAAAGTAAAAAAAAAAAAAGAGAAACAGAAAACCAGAATATCTTTAAATAATTTATATATTCCACTGAAAAAAGGACACATTAAACTAAAATAATTTTTTCAAAGGTATGTTTTATCAAAACATTTAAGAACAGATAATACTGACCTTATAAAAATAAATGGATAAGAATAATTTAAAAAGATTAAATAAAATGAAGCAAGATAGTATATGCCAAAAAAGAAAATTAAATATGATCGTATATGAACAAAAGAGAAAGCAAAGATGCAAAATAATTAATTAAAAAAAATAACAAATAATTGCAAGTCTACTTCAGAAAGTTCATGGAGAAATTCATATTTCCTTTTAACACTATTTTTCCATGAACATTTTGAAGTACCCTTGTACACCAGTATGTGTGGTGTATACATTTTCAAAAGTCAGTATAATTTCAAGCTTTTATAACTTTTGAAGTATAAATTCTGAAAACGTTTAAGATAAACATCATTCTTTTTTATGGCTGAGTAGTATTCCATTGTGTATATATACCACATTTCCTTATCTAGTCATCCTACAGTGGACATTTAGGTTGGTTCCATAGCCTGGCTATTATTAATAGAGCTATGATAAACATGGGAGTGCAGGTAACCCTTCAACATGATAATTTCCTTTCCTTTGGATATATACCCAATAGAGGGATTGCTGGATTATATAGTAGTTCTATCTGTAGTCGTGTAAGGAAACTCCATACTGTTCTACATGATGGCTGTACTAGTTTACAGTCCCAAAAACAGTACAGAAGGGTTCCCCTTTCTCCACATCCACACCAGCATTTATTCTCTATCTTTTCGATAATAGCCAGTTTAAACTCGATGAGGTATCTCAAAGTGGTTTTGATTTGCATTTCCCTGATGATTAGTGATGCTGAGCATTTTTTTTTTATATACCTGGTGGCCATTTTTTTGGTCCTCCTTTGAGATGTCTATTCAGCTCCCTTGCTCATTTTTTAATCGGACTATTTGATTTTTTACTATAAAGTTGTTTTAGTTCCTTGTATATTCTGGATATTATTCTTTTGTCAGATGAAAATATTTTCTTCCATTCTTTAGGTTGTCTTTTCACATTACTGATTGTTTCCTTTGCTGTGCAGAAGGTTTTCAGTTTGATATAATCCCATTTGTTTATTTTTTTTCTTTTTGGGGGGGCTGGGATCTTGGGGTCTTATTCATAAAGTCTTTGCCCAGTACTACGTTCTGGAGTGTTCCCCCTATACACAATGGAATACTACTCAACCATGAAAAAAAGTCTGCCATTCATGACAACATGGATGAGCCTGGAGAAAATTATGTTAAGTGAAACAGCTCAGGCACAGAAAGAGAAATACCAAATGTCTTCACTCATAAGTAGGAGCTGAACTCATAAATAAATAAATGTTAGAGAGAGAGAGAGAGAGAGAGAGAGACAGAGAGAGAAACAATCACAATAATACATTGATTATTATGGCCCGTCACCGACACCTCCCTCCCTCCTCCCTCTCTCCCCTCCCCCCCA
>NW_007730325.1:165331-195343 GCF_000696425.1 Galeopterus variegatus | reverse complement strand
GTTATATTTCTTATCACTATATATTAATATGTGTGTGATATTCTAATAAAGCATCTTCCATTCTTTCTCCGTGTGCTTTCATTTAGATTATTTGTATTAACCTATCTCAAGTTCACTGGATCTTTACTCAGCTGGGTCAAGTCTACCGATGATATACTTTCTCTCTGTCATCATGTTTGCATTTCTAGCATTTCCAGTTTTTAGCATTTTCTTATCTCTGCTGGAATTCTTCATTTGTTTATGTATGTTGTGCAGTTTTTCCAATAACACCTTTAATATATTAATCATTGTTATTTTAAGTGCCTGAAGGATAGTCCAAACATCTGTGTCACATTTGGGCCTAGTTCTACTGATCATTTTTTACCTCTTTCTTTTCTTTTCTTCTTCTTTGTATATCTTGCAGTTTTGGTTGAAAGCCATCCATTCTGTGAAAGACAGTGCAGACTGAGGTAAGTAATATGAAAGTCTGGAAATGGGATGCCTCTTCTTTTGCTACACCTTTAGTTTGAGGTGTCAAGTCAATCTAGTTAAGAGTGTGTTGAGTTTCAGGTTTCTTGTTGCTATGGTTATCCTTTCGTGCATCACAGACTTCAAATATCATTAGTTGTCTTTTGTTTTGACTTTTGTCTTAAGGTTCCCGCTAACCTTAAACTGGAGGTGTTCCTCAGAGCCAGCACCACAGAGTGGCTCTCCCTTTATGGGCTTGTATCTAATTGATTCCTGTTAGCCCAGTGAGGGAAGTGGGACAGTTTTATTCTCTGCCCCAGCCTCAGATTTTGGCAGGTGACACATCTTTGGGTCTAAGAGAGGGGACTTTCAGTGATTCCCTCCTTCCTTGCAGCAGTAGATCTTTGATGATCCAACCTCAGAGAATTTTTATGCTCCTCCCCAGAGGTAGTGGGTTGTTTGTTTGCTCAGCTCTCTTGGTCTTTAGCCATGCCCTAAAGGTGAGAGTTTGCTGCCCTCCCACAGCAGTTTACAGCTTTTGGTCATAGAAGAGATTGGAAACAAGGATTTCTGTGCGGTTTCACGCTGTTCCCACAGCAGCTGCTTTTTCCCACCTCAGGCTTGGACCAGGATGGAGGCTCCCTCCTGTCACTCGACTTTGTTGCAGTACTCCTTTTGACACCTGGTGAGGCCTGTGGAGAGAGCCCCCAGTGGGTGTGAATCCCCCCTTTGCTTTCATGGCTCCCAGGGGCGCTGTGCCCTCAGGCTAGCCCATACTTGGCATTTCTCAATTTATTAAAAAATTGAAAGAAATTATTCTCACTAGGTGGTGAGGTGTCCTATGTCTCTCCAGATAAGCAGATGCTCTCGCCTCTCTGGAGCTGCTTGTTTTTCCGCAGATTTCAGGCTAATTGTCTGCCTTATGACCTCAGCTCTCAGATATGTTAAAGAAATGTGATGTTGTAGATTATACTTATATAGGTATACATACATTCTCTTCCTCTCTCACACACACACACATATACACACACAGAAATACACACACATACTGTATTAGTTTTGTAGAGCTGCTTTAACATTTTACCATAAATTGGCACTGCTTAAAACAACAGTAATTTAATTGCTCAGTTCAGGAGGCTAGAAGCTCAAGACTAAAATGCTGGTAGGTCAGGCTGTTTGAAGAATCTAGGTTAGCATTTGTTCTATGACTTTCTTGCAGCTTCTGGTGTTTGCTGCCATCCCCAGTGCTTCTTGGCTTATAGACGGAGCACTTCACTCTCAGCCTGACTTGTCACACAGCCTCTTCGTTGTGTGTCTCTGTCTCTGTCTGTCTTCTCCTCTTCTCATAAGGACGCCAGTCATATCTGATCAAGACTCATTCTACTTCAGTATGACCTCACCTTAAATTAACTCATTACACATGTAACAAACGTTTTCTCAACTAAGATAACAGTCTGAAGAATGGTGGTTTAGAACTTCAGGATATCTTTTGAGGGACATAAATCAACCCAAATCACATACACAGTTGTGACTTGGTTGATTTTCTTCTAGGACTGCAAGGATTGCTCAACATCAGATGATATATCATCATAATTCTTCACACTGACATTCATATAATCATCTCAATTGATAACGCGGGAAACAGCAGTACAACAGCACATCTAACTTCACTCATTCATCTTGCAATGATAGTTACTTTAATCTAAAAAAGTTATCTATTAGAATAGTTCTCAAAAGCTTATTATTTATGAAACTTTAGGAGCCCTCCCAATATTTCCGAAGCTGGAAATGACAGCCAGTCTCACTCAGTATGATATATTGCCTGGAGTTCTTAGCAACTTCCAACAAAAACCAAAAAAGATGCATAAAAATTGAAAAAGAAAAAACTGCACTTTTATTAAATTTAGGTGGTCACATTTTACCAGAATTTTACATAGAATTATACAAATGTACATTTAATTATATATGATTTTTAAAATACCAATTGTGCCTCAGCAAGGAATAAAAAAAACTAATATGATAAATGATGAAAGGAAAATGTCTTCAACTGTAAGTCCTTCATTATGCAGATTATAAAATAACAATTAATAAAATAATTCAACCTAGAAAAATAGAAATATAGTAAAGTCTCATTTGTTTTAAATGTTTATTATTTATGGTTTTTTTATGGTTTTACTATCAGCAGTGACTGAGAACTGGTATCCAGATTCACAGAATGCAAATTAAAAATAAGATCAAGCATCCTATTCTAAATAACTACACGCAGAAATAAATGCTTCACCAGTATTCTAACTGGATGGTGTTGGTATGTAACTCTAATCATCCACTTATTTATACCGCATTATTTCTGATTTATATATTTAGCTGTGTGCACAATATAAAAAACATCAATTGCACTATGTACATTTAATACTTTGTATCATTTTCTGCCCTCCTAAAGTCTAAAGATTATGACTGCCTTAGTTTTCCATGCTGCTATAACAAAATAAAATGGTAATTTATAAATAACAGAAATTCATTGCTCACAATTCTGGATGCTGGGAAGTACAAGGTCAAGGCACCAGCAGATTAAGTGTCTGATGAGGGCTCGTTCCCTGTTTCACAGAAGGCACCTTCTTGCTGGGTCCTCACATGGCTGAATGAACAAAGGAGACTGCCCCAGCCTCTCTCATAAGAGCACAAATCCCATTCATGAAAGTGGAGCCCTCATGACCTAATCACTTCCCAGAGTCCCACCTCTTAATACTATCACATTGGGTATTAGGTTACAACACATGAATTTGGAGGGGGCATTAACTTTCAGACCATAGCAAAGACCCACCATAAATATTATTAAAGAAATAAATAGATCTCAGTGTATACAACTAATTTTATAGCTTCCGTTTTAGTAGGCAGGTGTGCACTTTGAATCTTAACACACTGTATGGTACAAAACTATCAACATTTGACTTTGAATAAGCTGTGAAGTTACAGAGTAAATTTAAGAGAACGTGGGTGAACTCCAGTACACAGACCATAGAAGAAGCATTGGGTTTACTGAACACCAGCCCCTGTTGTGTTAATTATATGCAAGGGTCAGTTTGACTTTGAATAAGCTGTGAAGTTACAGAGTAAATTTAAGAGAACGTGGGTGAACTCCAGTACACAGACCGTAGAAGAAGCATTGGGTTTACTGAACACCAGCCCCTGTTGTGTTAATTATATGCAAGGGTCAATTATCTACACCAATGTTTCCCTTTAGTGCAGCAAAAAATCAAAAATTTCAAGACTTTACTCAGATCATATACAAATCAGGTTGATCTTGAGTAATAACAACCTTGAATATGAAGGACAAAAAAATAACCCTTTAATTACCGTGTTTATGTCTCCTTTTTTTAGTTTATGTCTCCTTTTTTAGTTACCCACAGAAAGTAAACATGTTTGAGAGCATCTTGGCAATTATAGCCTGCTTTTCAGACTCTGTTTAATTATGAGTGAATCAATCAATATGGCTCTATACGCTGCCTCATTCCAATGCTTTAAACCAGTTTTAAAACCGAATGTCTCCCATAGATTTGGGCTTGTACTTCTCTCTCAGACAGTTATTCCAATCTATAACAGTGACTGAATATAAAAAGGCATCATTTCTTAGTACTTTACCTGGTATTAACTTTTTCTCAAGCTTTTTAATTATTGTTCTTTTGTTTACGTTCATCACCAAAGCTATGCTAGGATGTAGATGGCACAAGTTCACCTCTCTCCCCAGAATGACTGACATGTGCCTCAATGCTCACAATTTCTGTAACAGGAGGCAGAAACTTTCATTTTTTTCTTAACGCTAAAATTTTAAAAACACTTCAGTGTATGATGGTATCTGTTGTGCCCTAGGGGAGCTATCAATGGCCTGGTATCAAGGGAATGCCAGCCTCTTCCTGGGACTTAATATGCAGTGTTTGCTTCCTCTAGTTCTCTCACATAGGAGCTAACTTCTCCATTATGTTAGAGTCCTGTGTTGCCTTCCACATTCTCCTCCCCCAAAATAAACCAGGGCTAGCAATGCTCCTCTGGACACTGAGTTTTGGATTGTCTGATATTGGAGATTAGCTCTATTGGTGACTGAGAACTTTTAGCCTTTCTGAGTCTTCCAACTCCAGTTTTGTCCCTGATTTAGTGTTAGCCAGCGTTGCTATACTCCTATGACAACCGATCTATAATTACACAATTATGATCTCAAAATGCAAAGGACAGCTATTCAGATAACTGGAAAATAAATTTTATATTTAATCAAATGGATTCATTTCCTCATTGAAATTATGTGCCCAAGAAGTGCTTTTCCCAGTATATCCAGTGAGTCTACATTTATTTTTCAGATTTATTTTTGAATTATAATCAAAAAACCACAATAGTAATAGCACTTCCACAGTTTATATTATTTGACTGAAATTTGACTCTTTAGTTCTTTTTTTCCTTTGTGTTCTCTTTGTTTGTATATGTTTTGTCTAGGATCTGCTCTATTATTTATCTATGAAACGGAAAGAGAAACAAACATTTCATACTGTTCTCTTATTTTAAAATAGAGATAAGAAGCCTTAGACATGATGAGTACGTTGTCTGAGGTTATTTATCTAGTTGTGTTTTGAGCTGGAATATGATTCCAAGCACAGTGCTGTCTCCATTACAATGTTGCTGCTATGTCTTCAAGAATTAGCACTATACAGATTGTGATTATCTCATTAATTTCAGTGTGTTTGCACACTGAAAACTCAGTGAAGAGTTGGTAAAGGCAGTGTGAGACACAGGCTGCCTCTGCATGAGGGCACTTTTGCTTTTAGGCAAATGGTACTTGACCGGGTGTTATGAAAGCACCAGAAACACAGTTGTATCACTCACTCAGGGCAAACCAAGAACATCAGAATCACTTCTGCATGCCTCGGCCTTCTGAATTGATGGCTTATGCCATTGTATTCTTAAGAACTCTCACCACTCGTCCTAATGCTGTCTTCTAATAAATTTTTGTTTATTAAAAGGGCAGATAAACACAAGCCTAAGATATTTGACGTTATGATTTCTATCTCCTCTCACACTGAAGCAAAACTTTCCTCATAAGCATTAACTGGTTTGCTCCTGCTCTAGGCAAAGCAAACTTCTTTATTTCTTAGATTTAAAATCGAATTATAGAAAACTTCAAATTTGCAATATTTTGATAGAGTTTTTGTGAATACCCCATAAGCAACAGATAATAAATAAATAAAACTCTCACTTGAGAATTGACAGTTTGACCAAATTCACAAGGAGAAGATATTGGAATATTTATAATGATAGAAAAAGGAAACCCAAATTAACTGACATTTGCACTGGTAGAAGTAAGAAATAAAAAATGAGTCTTCAAGACAAATACTTATCTGTCATATATTACATTCAAAACGACCACATTGTTTAAATCTATATATGACAATCAGATCTTACAAATATACTTCACATTTTAAAAACTTTTAAACATTTTTACAATAAATTTGATTAATTTGGATACCTTAATGTTTATTAATTTATTAAAGTAATTAACATCTTAGATATTGTTTTCTAATTACATTGAAATATTTTCAGCAATTTTCAAATACACACACACACATGCCACACACATATATGCACAAAGACACACATACACTCTTTGCTATCTTCTTCCTATGTTAATGTATCTTTTAACTTATCAAGTTTAAGTGATTCAAAACTATTAATTCTTAATCTTAAAAGTTTAGATATTCGGACTTTGCATAAACAAAGCCCATATTTTTTTCTTGGAAGGTTTAATTGTAACATTTCAGAGGAGACTGCCATTAAACCCAGGGAAATGGCAGCCTACTCAGCATGGGCACATACTGCAAGATTTAATGTTTCATATATACCTTTGAATTCACATTGCAGCTACTTTTTTATATCAGTACATGGATACTGCTCAAATAAAACAAATCCCTAATGTCTGAAAAAATTATATTCTAATCTGCTATAAAAAAGAATGAAATACTACCATTCACCACAACATGGATGGACTTAGAGAAAATTATATTAAGTGAAAAAAGTCAGGCGCAGAAAGAGAAATACTACATGTTGTCACTTATTGGTGGGAGCTAAAAATAAATAAATAAACACACAAATAAATAAAGGGCGGGGGAGAAGACACAACAATCACAACAATTCCTTGAACTTGTTAAGACAAGTGAACAGATATGATGTGGAGGGGAGGGGAGTGAGGGAGGGGAGAAAAAGGAACGGGTAAAGGGTCATGAAAATCAACTACAATGTATATTGAGAAATTAAAATAAATAAATAAATAAATAGGAAAAGTCAGGAGAAAAAATTGCAAAGACTGGTGCAATGTGGGCCGGCCCGGTGGTGCACTGCTATAGTGCGCCACTTGGGAAGCGTGGCGGCGCTCCCGCCGAGGGTTCGGATCCCACATACAGACTGGTTCCCGCTCACTGGCTGAGCAAGGCGCGGGAGCAACACCGAGGGCTGCGATCCCGTTGCCGGTCCCGGTCTGGTACGGGGGCGACACTGAGGGTTGCAATCCGTTGCCGGACATGGAAAAAAAAAAAAAAAAAAAAAAAAAAAAAAAGACTGGTGCAATGCAAACACAAGAAACAATAGTGCAGAGCAGGAAAGTAATGACATGAGTGTATAAAGTTATTTGTAATACGCAGAGCTGAGGTTTTAGAAATGAAAAATTCAAAGTGAAAAAATGGGTTTTTTTTTTGCAAAATCTAGGCTAGAAACCATGTATGCAATATGCAGGCATCATATGAAGCCTGGTTTTCTTACTTGACTGGTTTCATTCATTTCAAGAAGTCCACAATGCTGAAGAGAAATTAAGAGAACAAATAATTTGTAACTTAGCTCCAAAATTGCTTTTAGCATTTTCACCACTAACTGGTGTCTCATTTATTATAAAAATGTGTTATAATGCTTCAAATGTGAAAAGTGTAAAGTAAGATAATGTGATTCTGGGAAAAGCTAAGAAATAGTGTCGATATCAAACTCTACTGTTAGTGACAAAATGTTTTACTGCTTGTAGCTCAAAAGAGCTATCACAGCTTTCAGAATAGAATACTCTACTCTTGAGAATCTGTAGTTTACAAGGAAGAGAAAAATCTCTACTTCATAGAAAATAAGGACACTTTGGAAAAATATTCATATATCTCAAAGAATCAAAAGGAAAGACCTGTTCAATCTTTAGAAAGTAGTCATTGGGGTCTCTGGAAAGAATTTAGCAGCAGAAATCCACAGATCTTTATTTTAGGGCTCAATCATTAAACTGACTTCATAAGTTCTTGAGTGAAAGAATATAGATGTTTGTCAGGCAGGCATCAGGATGTAATAATTATTTGTGGTCAGTGTCATATGATAGAGACATAATGTAGTGTCTTACCTTGGAATTGAGATGCCAGGTCTCAGGGAAGCAGAGATGCACTGGATAGCGACCCAAACGTTTTCTACTTTAACACATAAACGGACATTTCACTTCACATAGTCTGAGCAGAAAATCAAGTCTCTCTCTTTCTCTGACTCTCTTTCTCCTCTTGAAAAGCATATTCTCTTGTAAATGGCTCAAAATCCCTTCCCAATTTCAACAAGATAATTACTTGAAATACCATATGTACTATTGAAATGGCAAGGTTCTGGATCAGAAACATGTTGCCTATGAACCCAACCTGATTTATGCCGTGTACTGAAACTAGAAACAATAAAGTGAGGTCATATCCTCATTGTGATTCTGAAGATCTATTTTTCCAAATGAGAAATGTGAAATGGAGTATGCTCATGAGTTAGGGAAGGAGAGTGGCAGTCATTTCCAAAAAACAGTAATTAAGCCCTTTAGTTTCTGAGAATTGTATATAAACTCAATATGTTGACTGCAGAATTACTCCTACCTCAAGGATTACTTAAAAAATGATTTACAGCAAGTCAAAATCAGGTACAGTTTTTAAAATGTGTTTGCTTACTTTATTAACAATACTTCTGCCATGTTATCACCATAGAATGAGTTTATTTTAGGCAGAATTTCACAAATATGCCCAAGTTTGTGTCAAATGCCTGATCAAACCAACTTATTCATAAATCATCAATCACTGCCAATAGAAGGTAATGGATTTCGTTTAACATTTATGAATCTTGCAAGGAAAATAAACATACTGCACACATTTAAAATTGTTCATTCCTTTTTGAATCAGCATTTTAAATTACTATTTCTACTTAAAGGTGACACTTAAAAATTATTCTAATATGACAACAGCAAGAAATATAATTCTGCAAGTATAAAAGAGCCCAATTTTAAAACATAATAATTGAGTTATTTTAATATTTTATTTTAAAAGTGTGGCTAGATGTCTAGGTTTATTTTAATGCACCTGATGTTCCATAAATTTTTCTCAAAGGGGTCTGAAAGGAATCTTCAACCCCCCAAAATGAAGAACTCAAAACATCCAGAAGAAAGATAGAAAAAAAGTTGATTTACCACTCTCACATAACACCTACAGTATGCTACTTTCTATAGCAACTAGAAGTACTTCGGCTTTGCTCTAGAACTAATTATATTGTAAGAGCTTAAGAATGTGGACACCTTACCACTATTTTGTGAGTAGCTCTGAAGACACATGTATTATACTCTCACTTGAGTGTCCTGAATCATCTAGTGTGTGGAGTAGTCTCTAATAATTTGGTCACTGGGTAAATCAAGTCTAAGGACTATTCAAAACACCAAGGTATTGTCTGTATGAACCATGTACTGCACAGCAGAACATATACCAAGATTTATTTTCAATATAATATTTTACTTCAATATGGGTGTGCATTTAAGTGAAAACCACCAACCATACCAAGATAGCACTTTTTCTTTGACATTGTGTTTTTTCCCCCAATATTCCTGATTCATGGGAATTCATGGCTCATACCAAGAGTCATTGCTTCCACCAAAACGTCCCAAGCTGCCAAACATATGTGGACCTAGTGAATGTGCATTTTAATGTGCCCTCAACTGTTCATGCTTTATAGTCTTTATACAATAGTAGCTGCAAAACCTGCTGTTTTTATTGGCAAAAATACCTGATGTTTACTATAGGAAGAAAGAGAAACATTTGAGATGATGAACAAGGTGATTAGTTAAAACATGGTCTAACAAATGACAGAAGACCTCGTACACCTATTGAATTCTCAGCCTCATGGAATGTTGATACAATCACTTTTTTCATTAAAAAAAAGTAAGAAAATTCTTTCCAACATAGTTTGTTTTCCTCTTTCTGATTTATAATTAATCTTCTTAGAGGTAATATATTATGATATATGAGAAAGGGTCGGCCAATAGGCCTCTGAATGTTGTATAATAAAAGTTTAAAGAAATACAAAATTTCTTTATGTAATCCTCATCGGATCCAGAGATCACAGAGTCAAAACAAACAAATTAACAAACCTGTATCACGTGGAGCAAGGAGTGAGACTCATTCATGACACTGCATGACTCCTCTACAACACTGATTCCACAGTAAAATGAGTCATCTCTTTGAATTTGAAAATTAGCTACCCCCAAAATGGCATATTCCTTTCCATATAATCAACATATATTTAAACAGCTCACAACGCGTCCTACATGTTTATACAATGATTCAGATTTTGACAATGCATCTGTTGCTATCACATGGTTGGCATTCAATGATGTTAAGCAAATGTTTTCAAGTACACAGCAAAAATTATTGATGCACTCTATTCAAGAAATAACCACTTTCAGAAATAACAAAAGTGTTATATGCATATTCATTCATATGGATAAAAAATTCATATGTCAAAAAAATCTCTATGTAAATTATATTTTGGACTGTACTAAAACAATGCATTAAAAAAATCCAAGGAGCAATTTCCACTGTAATGAATATGGAACTTTACTTAAAACTATTCCACTACTGGAGTCATGGGATGTGACATATACCAAGAAGTCTCCTTTGCCAGAGACATGGTGCTACACATGGAACAGAAACCCGACAGGGTCTTCAGCTGCTATGTTTACCAGATGATATGTGACACTGGGGAAGAAGAACAAACCATAAACAGAAGCTCTTAAAAACCTTGAGATAACTGTTACTTAAGAGACTTTTAGCCAAATACCCCAACAGCTGTGTCCATTCCTCCTTCTTATTATCTGCATGGTATATTTTCCAATGTTTTCCAGAAAAGGTCTTATGTTGACTTCAGATAACTGTGACTTCTTTTGTAAACTTGACATAGAAGCTGTCAAGAGCTTCATTATATGTAGAGTTTTTGGTTTTTTTGTTCTTCTTTTGCGGCTGGTTGGTACAAGAACCTGAACACTTGACCTTGGTGTTATACCACCATGCTCTAATAAACTGAGTTACCTGGCCAGACCTGTATGTAAAGGCTTTTTAGAATGCTGTCCCAAGAAGTCTGGTGTTTTTGGAGCTTTTAGCGAGGTGGTAATGCAAATGCAAAATGCTAGAGAACAGGAAAGGAGGGGTTAATTCCAACTGTTGAGGAGAGGGTCATTGATCTGGAGGTAATTAACATGGTTCTTAAAGCATGGTATGGAATTTTGATTGGTAAAGCTAGGAGAGAGAGATAAAAATAAAGATACAGAAAAACTAGGAAAAAAATTCGAGGAGCAGATCATGTCACCTGAAAGCTTTTCCTAGGTGTAAATAATTTTACCTTCTCTTTGCCTTTACCTGAAATACCTGGTTTCCATAGCTCTCCTACTCTACCTGGTAACCCATTAATCCTCAAAACTTACTTAAAATACCAACTTTTTTGAAAAGCTTTGCTTCACTTCTACAGGAAAATTAAAAACTCTCTTCTCTGTATCTTATAGCATATTGATAATCTCTCTGGTACAGTTGTGCACTAATGAAATTATTTGTCGATATGTCTCAAACTCCTTCCTCCAGACCAAATTAGTATTTCGGAAGAGCAGGGCCTGTATCTCATTTTTCTTATATACAGTCTATCGAATGGTCCCACAGTAGTAGTGAGGGCAGCAGCAACAACATTACTAGCTCCTACTATGTCCATCCACATGAATCGAACTCTTAGTAAGTGGCAGAAAGCATCTGTGTTACCCATATATAATCTTCACAGATGTTATCTTCTGTAAGGTAATCATTATTTTCTTACCCAAAATAAAAAGGAGAAAACCAAACATTAGGAATCACAGAGCTAGGAATCAACCCATCTGTTTGGGCACAAACTCTCAACCACAGTACCTTACTATCTTCTAGGTTCTTTATGAATATGTGCTGAACGAATTATGACAGAAGGAACTTGTACATATCAATTGATTTGATGTAAAATTTGAAGTCCTGCTAAGATATCATTTCTGCATCAGTTTTCCCATTTCTACCAGGCTACCTTTCCTGTTTCAGGCAATCCTAATGGAACCTTTTTTGACATTCCTAGAGTACCTCGTGTATATGATGGTGTAAAACTTATCACATGGTATTATAATTATTGTTCTCGATTGTGAGAATCTTCAGGGCTGGGATAGTGTTTTTCTTCACTGAATCCTTATTGTAGTAATAAATATTTGCTGAAATAAATGGAAAACTTAAGTTACTTCATTATTCAATTATTAAAGTGCATTAAAATGCAGCTATAGTTGCCACTATTACTCTTGATTATCTTCTGAACTAGTGGCCATGAATTAGGACTATTTGGAGAGTTTTAGAAACGTGAATTCTCAGGTCCAATTTATAATATTCTGATCCCATGGGTGGAACCCTGAAATATCTACTACAAATCTACTAAAAATACTTCCCTTTAAACTTCAGTACAAAATCAGGTTTGATAACTAGTATTAGTTTCCATTATCCTCGACAACTTTCTTTATTCATAAACATTCCCTTTAACCCTAAAATCACGGGTGGAGGTGAAGCCTACTGAGAAAATTAGCCCTGCTTATCTAGAAACTCAGTGTTTTATCTTCCTTGGAGTGCAATTTTTTACTTCGGCTTTGCATTTTGGTACTAGTGTCCTGTGTAGCAGCAGGTGCATATGGACATTTAATGAGTATTTAATGATAATCAAAAGATGATTTAGGATTTTTGCATCTATATTCATCAAGGATATCGGCCTGTAGTTTTCTTTCTTGGTTATATCTTTACCTGGTTTTGGTATCAGGATGATGTTTGCTTCATAGAATGGGTTTGGAAATCATCAAGTCGAAGGTATAACTGTACCCCAATGTTCATTGCAGCACTCTTCACAATAGCCAAGAGTTGGAATCAGCCCAAATGTCCACCATCAGATGAGTGGATACGGAAAATGTGGTATATATACACAATGGAATATTACTCAGCTATAAAAATGAATGAAATACTGCCATTTGCAACAACATGGATGGACCTTGAGAGAATAATATTGAGTGAAACGAGTCAGGCAGAGAAAAAGAAATACCACATGTTCTCACTCATTGGTGGGAGCTAAAAAATAAACAAATTAATTCACCCACATACACACACACAAAAAAAACCCGGGGGGGGGAGGAGAAGATATAACAACTATACTTTTTTGAAGTTGTTACAACAAGCAAACGGAAAGGACATTCTTGAGGGGGAGGGGAGAGAGGGAGGAGGGAGGGAGGTGTCGGTGATGGGCCATAATAATCATATAAATTGTATATTGACAAAATAAAAATTTAACGAAAAAAAAAAGAACTCAATTTAAACAAACTGAAAAAAAAAGATGATTTAGTGTACAGGAAGAGTAATATACTGAATAGTAGCTCAAAGTTTTGAGAAGTGAACTTTAATACTGGCTACCTTCCACCCATATAACTTTAATAATCTGTCAGGATTTGTCTCAATATTTAAAAAAGAGACGCAGTTGTGTTTTTTGGTTTCATTTTCTGATATGGTCCATTTTCTCCACGTACTTATTGTATTTGTTTACTATTGCCACTTAACAAATTACCACAAGCTTAGCAACTAAAAGCAACACGTTTATTATGCCCTAGTGTCTATGGGTCAAGCGCTAGGGCATGACGTATCTGAATCCTCTGCTCGGGTCTCACAGGTGGCCCTCCGGTTGTAGGACTGTACTTCTCATGGGAGGCTCAGGGTTCTTCTCCAAGCTCATTCCAGTTCTTGGCAAAACTCATTCCCTTCTGGTGATGCAAATGAGTTCCCTATTTACTTACCAGCTGTTTGTTGGAGGTCAGTTTCAGATCTTTGTGGCCACCTCCAGATGCTTCTTATGACCCTCAGAAGCTGTTCACACTGCCACTGTTGCTTTACCCGAGCGGGTGGGAGCACATGGTGCTGACTGCCCAACTCTCATCCAGTCTGCTAAAGTCACTGAACCAAGTGAGACAATTTTCAGATAATTCATTCAGAGGTTCTGCCTCCATTCAAGGGAAGGGAATGTGCAGGTCTTGCCCACCAGTGTCAGGAATCATGGGGCCATTGTAGAATCCTGCTTACCACACTTTCACAGGGAACAGTGTAACTTTAGAAGTTCAAACTCTGTCTTTTAGAGTTGTTCCCCATGTATGGTCACAAGCTTGAATTTTATGTACCCAAATGTCATTCTTTTTATAGTTTTACAAGTAAAATATATAATATTCAATTTCCTCAATCCCATGGTTGTTGTTTTTATTTAGAAATTCTTTTTTTTTTTTTTTTGTTTTTTCGTGACCGGTAAGGGGATCGCAACCCTTGGCTTGGTGTCGCCCGCACCGTGCTCAGCCAGGGAGCGACCAGCCATTCCTATATAGGATCCGAACCTGTGTCCGGAGCATCACTGCGCTCCCAGCGCTGCACTCTCCCGAGTGTGCCACCCGTTATTTAGAAATTCTAACAATATGCTTTGTAGAGCAGTTTGGAGATTTGGCATTCTAAATTAGAGGTCAATGACCTTGAGCCAATCTAGACTGGGTTTTTATTTGAAATATAAGAGAACAGAACGAAAGTGGCTATTTAATATTTTACTGTAAGCCCATTTGCTAACAGAGAAAGTATTACTGCTCAGGGTTATAAAATCTATAAATGACTTTGATTTCTTTTCTTGCAAAGAGTGTGCATAACATTAGTAGTTTATGTGATGATTCTCCATTATTATTAAATTTTACCAACAATTAACGATTTTCTCACCTTCTGCCTTTGGCTCTCAGCTGCTATTTGACAACTTGCTTGGCTGTCATTGTTCTATCTTCTATGCTGTTCAGAAGACATAAAGTCAGACCAGCTGTATGGTGAAGAGATTAAGCTGTAGGACCTAGAGGTTACATCATGGGGCTTAGCGATTAAGTGCAAGAACACTGGGGTCTGCTTGCTTGGATTATAATCTCAGCTCTGACAGTTACTCTTGAACAAGTTCCTAATGTTTTTTGCTTTATGTGTGTGAAAATAATAGAACCTCTCTTTTCCAGTTATCATGAAAGCTAAATGAGTCAATGCCTGTAAAGTGTTTGAGACAGTGCCTAACACATCATATGCTTTGTGTAAGTGTTTACAGTTATTTTGAGCTTATATTCACATTCTCTTCATTTTTATCTCAATTTTACTCTAGCCTACTGCTAGCTTGGCCAAACCTTTATGGCTTTCATTACTTAGAAGGAATTTTAGAGGTCTTTAATGTGAGAATTCTCCTCTATAAGCCCAGCCTCCCTTTGCTTTATACTCCTACTATTTTGAACACAATGAATTAACTCTTTTGTATTATTTATTAATAATCCATATCTTGGAAGTTTCTCGGTTATTACTTGGAAGTAATTTTTTTTTTCATTCCCTACCCAGCCCTCTATCCCAGAACTTAATTTTTTTCATCTTTATATTACCAACTCTAACAATCCAAATTTTGTGTTTTTCAAGGAATATTTTTCTAATATTGAACTTTTTATGGTTAAATAAAGAAATAACAAAAACTCCAGGCTACGTGTAATAACAAAAAGGAAGAAAAAGTCTCTTTCCATTCATTGATATCCATTGTTCGCTCTTACTCTGCAGACCTAACCACCACCCTTACACATTTATTTTTATAGAAATGTAATCACGTAATTTATGCTCTCATAAAGGCCTTTTCTCTTAGGTTTATGTTAGTGTATTTTTATGTAAGATATAAACTTATATCATCATTTTAGTTGTTGAATAGTATTTGTTGTATAGATGTAATACAATTTAACAATCCTCTAATTATTGAGTTGTTTCCAATTTATAACAGTACACACCCATGCACACACACATATATGTACACAAACCCAGACTGGTCATACCTTAAGTATGTGTATTATATATGCTATATCCTAGATTCCTCTACATCTTAGATTGTTTCCTCAAAATTAATACTAACAAGTGAGATTACTGTAAGTGTACACTATGAAAGTTTTCTGTGTGTTACTACATTTTTACCCATATGTTATACCAATTCACACTCCCATGGCAGTACAATGAGAAGCTAGCATCACCTCTCTGATGCGACTATTGAATATTGCCATTTACACATATTTAAATTAAGTGGTGGTATTCTTCCTTCCTAGACAGGTGTTGTACTTCCCTGTCAACTCTGCTACACTTACTAAAACCTGACAAAGTTCCAAAGACTGTCTCAGCTCATGACACAGCAGGAAGTGATAGACTGAGGGCACTTAGTCTTTTACAAAGTTTGGGTTTGATTTGAATTACAATGAAACAAAATAGGGAAAAAATAAAATAAACTAACATCATCATCAAATGTGAGAGAAAAGAATAATAATATTATTTATTTCTGCATCTCTCTTAAAGTCTTTTATATAGAAGAGATAAAAGAATTGAATTGAATGTTTGCCACTTATAAACTTATTCATATTGTGTACCGTTATTATTTTTTGCATGACAAACTTTCTAGAAAATTTTGTTGCATTTAATTTTTTTCCTCTGAGTTCCTCTTTTTTTTATCATTTTCAGGTTCTTCCTGGGACAGTGATTTAGAGAATAATTTCTACAAATGGAGTAAGATGATACAGTTTTCTGTGGGGAAAGTGTGAGTTGTAAGTAACTTCTTTCTTTTGCCTTTATGCAGATGCTTTTACAAAGTTTGTACCAAAAAAAAAAAAGAAAAAAAAAAAAAGAAATTCTTGGAGTAATGTCAGCAAAATGGAAGATGAGGACAGCTCCAATCTTGTTCCCCAACAGAAACATTGATAAAACAAGCAAGACCAACCTTGCAGGAGCTCAGGAAATAGTCAAAGGCTTACAGCAACTAAGAAAAAGCCCAGTGGATGGAAAATAAAGCAAAGCCAGCTCCTTCAAAATGGTGAAAAGACTTGTGGCATTTTCACGTGCCCTCGACCAAACTCCTTTCTGGTGTGGTAGTCGTTTTCTTGTAAGAGTGGCAACCCATTTCCTAGGAACATGTCTTGAACCAGAGGGAGCAGGTTCTGGTTATTGTGTACACCTGCTCTAATATCAGCACTATGCTGAACGAATGTTGCAAGGTACTCACCTCAGTTTGGAACTTGGCGGTCAAGTAGAAGAGGTGGGCATACTACCTATTAAGGGAGAAAAGCTCATGAAAGACAGAACTGACTTGAAATCAAATAAGGTTACAAGAGACATATATAATGACATTATATATTAATGAAAGTTTCCATAGAGCAAGAACCTATGACAATTTTAAACATTTACTGACCTAACAAGAGAAATTCACATTACATGAAGCAAAAATTGACAGAATTAAAGAGAGACAGTTCTACAATAATAGTTTGAGACTTTAACTCCCCACTTTAAATAATAAATACAATAACCAGACAGAAGATAAGGAAATAGACAATAAGCCAACTAGACCTAGCAAATATATGCAGAACTCTCTGCTCAACAAAAGCAAAACACTCATTCTTCTCAAATGCACATGAAACATTCTCCAGGATAGACAAAACATGTCTTAATAAATTTTAAAAGGTTGAAGGTATACAAAGTATCTTTTCTACTCATAATGAAATGAGACTAGAAATCAATAGCAAAAGGAAAACTGGGAAATTCACAAATATGTAGAAATTCAATAACATAGACTTAAACAACCAGTGGGTCAAATATAAAATCACAAGAGAAATTAGAAAATAACCTGAGACAAATGAAAACAAAAACACAGTGTACCAAAACTTTCACAATGTAATGAGACACAAAGACACACACAGAATCCATGTGAAGATGGAGAGACTTGAGGTAGGCTTCCACAGGGTGAAGAATACCTGCAGACACCAAAAGGTGAAAGAGACAACGGTGGATTCTCCTTTACAGACTTCAGAGGTAGTGTAACTCTTCTGATGCCCTGTTTTCAGCCTCTGGCTTATAGTAGTAATACGACAATATAAATTTCATTGTCTTAAGACACTGATATTCTGGCTGAAGAAGCCCCCTCTCAGAATGGGTAGGTAAAACCACTTTTCCTAACAAAGTATGGAGAAAAAAATAATTCTACTCAGTAATGTGGAATTAGGCCCTGGCCATCAGTACAGTCTTATTAAAAAATAAGTAGGAAAAGAGTAATTATTCTTAAAATGCATACACTGACTATATTCTCAGAGGCCCATAGTTCCTGTTGTTGGAATTGCTATTTAAATAGCTAATTGTAGAATATGAGTCTCCTCGACTATTTTACTTGCTTTGTCTACTAAATAACACATCCAATCCTTTCTACAAATGCCTGGCACAATAGCAGAAGCTCAGAGGGAATACGTGCTTTCTACCATTGTGTGTGTGTGTGTGTGTCTTTGTGTGTGTGTGTATGTGTTTTAGCATATTCATTGTTACGAATCATATTCTTTATGCCCCCTATCCAATTTTTCCACTTTGCCCTCCCCCTCTCCTTCTGTGTCCCATTCCCCCTCCCCATGTTCTCCCCCTCCTTCTCCTCTCCCCCTTCTCCCTCCCCTTTCTAATAACCATAGATTTATCAGCTTCATCTGATAAATTGTTCTGTTGCAGTCCTGTTAACTTTCAGGGAGAGGCAGGAAACACTGAGGCTTAAAACAGAGTTTACTGAAATGCCGACATTTGGCCCAAAGGAAGGACTCATGCTCAAAGTTTGAGCACCCCAATGTAGTGGGGCAGGTATTTTTATATCATAGCATTTCTGAGATTTGGTAACTGAGCTAGAGCAGTGATTTTATGATCTTATGTGGTTATGACTTTGTTTTAGGGTGGAAAAGTACAGTGGGTGAGAAGCTGGCTAAAAAATTCTGTTTTAGCAGTCTGTGCTAACCACAGGGTGAGACTGAGGGGGCCTGCTGATGCAGCAGGGTGTTAGCAAGTCTCTGATAACCAAGGGGTGAGAGAAGGTAGGGCTGCATGACATCCAGGTGGGGGGTCCTGGCTACAGAATGGATGCCAATGGCCACAGACACCACCACTCCGACCACGAGATCAACCACCCGGGCTGCCTTATCTTCAGCGGGGAAGAAAAGAATTGCGTGAACCGATTCTGGAAAGAAATCCACGCAGGAGACATTGCGTGTCTTTGCAGCAATGAGATCATCCCTGCAGCCATTCTGCTGCTCTCCTCCAGTGACCCTGAAAGACTATGCCACATTGAGACTGCCAAATGGGATGGAGAGACCAACCTGAAGTGGCGGCAGGTGGTGCATGGCTTCTCAGATCTCTGTTCTATTCCAGTCAGGAGGGCTGGGGGAAGTGCTTGTAAGGGAACCTTCGAAGTCCAGCCTTGGTGGTGACTGTGCTCCGGGTCTGCTAATAGATGTGGGCCCCTCCCACTGCCAACCCATGGACTCCACATGCCCGCCTATCATCTTAGGTCTCTGAATTCAATCCTTTGGCGTTAAACAGTGTAATCAAGTGTGAGAAGCCAAACAACAACCTGCCTAGGTTCTGTGGTTGCATGAGCCATGCACAACAGTAACATCTACAGAGACAGAACGTGGATCAGAAAGCAGGTCAGGCTGGTTCTGGTCAAGATGGCAGAATAGACAGTCCCCAGCATCATTCTCTCCCACAAATCAACCAATTCAGAACTATAAAAATGTAACATCAGCCAATCTGGGGCCACTGGAGCTCAAGGGAAGAGAAGGAGAGGCCTACCTAGTTCACAAAGGTGGGAGAAACCACAATGAGAGAAAGATAAAACTGCTCAGAGTGATTCGTGCTGCAGCCGCTTTTATGCTAAAGCTGCTGAGCGCATGGAGCAGGAACCAACAGAAGCTGCAGCTGTGCCCTTCAGATGGAGTTTCTTGGGAGCGGCAGGGGAGAAGAGGGCCTTTTTGGCCCCCAAGGATAACAAGACCACTAATACGGCTCCTGTGGACCCACACAGGAGTGAGGAGACGGAACAGCTGAAAAAGGGGAGACTTCCAGAGGCCAGTGAGTCATTGCATGTGACCGGCACAAGGCCTGTCCCGTGGAAAGTGTTTGGAGCACAGGTGCTGGGGGAAGACAGGCCCACAGGGAGAACACTGGGACACATCAAGGGCAGTGATCTGCCCCTCAATCAGCACAGGACCACTCAGAGGATACTGGTCAGGAATGCAGAATTGCATGGGGTGAAGCTTGATGGAAAAACTCAGGCCCAGATCAGAGTTTCTACATAACTCAGGTGCACCGAGTCTCTGGAGAGCCAGAAGTACCCATAAGGTCACCCATTAAACCCTGAGCTGCACAAAAAGGCTTCCCTGGAGAAAAAGCAGCAAAGCAGCAATTTAGCTCAATGACACAGCTCAAGTACTGGTTCCCAGAGGAAATTCCCCCGTGATAGAAACAAAGGACAAAAAACCAGTGCCACGGGGTCTGCTCAGGGACCCAAGGCATGAAGATGACTGGAAATCCCTCCCAAAACCAGGCACATAATGCCAGTGCTTCGGGGCCCGCCTTGGAACCCGAGGTATGGAGAAGAGGACCGGACTTCCCTCCCACAATCAGGCACACCATACCAGTGACTCGGGGCCTGCCCGGGGACCTGAGGTATAGAGCCAGGGACTGGACCCCCCTCCCACAACCAAGCACCGTGCCAGTGCACTGGGTACCGCCCGGGAACATGAGGCATGGAGAAGGGGACCGGGCCCCCCTCCCAGAACCAGGCACCCCATGCCAGTGACTCAGATCTCACTTTAGAGTCACCTGGATGAGACGGCGTCACTCTTTTATGTTGAAGAGAGTCATTAGGACCTGCCTGCAGTCCATCCAGGTGGGCCAGTGAGTCTGGACTATGGACTAGACCAGATCAAACATAGCCTGGGGCTTTTCTGTATATGTGGGCATATGATATTTCCAATTCAAAAGGTCAGTCGTTGTGAACGGCTGATAGATGAAGGTGGGGTGGCCTCCCTGCAGGTCCCCATCCTGGCCATAGCATAAGGGACTTTGAGTCTCTCTGAGTGGCATCTGCAGAGCCATTCCCTGTGGTGACTCGGTTGTGGGAGTGACAGAGCAGTTGGCCCAGTTAGTTAAGAGAGCTGGCAGATCCTCCAGATCTGAGGGCAGGATAACTGGCTTGAAGGCCTCACGTAGCAGTCACCTCTGGGCATGAGTCTGGGCTGGAGCCGACATTTCTCTGGCCAGGAGAATTTGGCAACGTTTTTCCATGCAGGAGGGTGGAGGGTGGAGAATGAACTAAGTCCTTCCAAGAATCAGTATGGGGTACTGGTTAGGGTGGCCCTGAGGGTCATTTCCACACTGCCCAGTAATAACTTGCCTGACTCAAGGGATGAGGGAAAGGTTAAAGGACCCCTCAGATGGCCATCTTACATTGAAAGACAGCCAGTCTACCTCACAGAATGTCCTGAGTACATCAGGAGACAATTTGACACCAGAGTTACTAGAAAAGCCCTTTTTAAAAGTTCCTCAGTGCATAGGCAAAGGGGGTTTGTTTAACTAAGTTTCCCTCCCATGTTTTTCACCCATGATTAGTGTCACAACAGACACTGTATTCCCATTGCTTCATCTGTCTCCGGCCGCTCACTTCCCAGTGATATTTCAGCACCTCTTGGCTTTGGTGAGATGGCATAAATCCCACATCAGACCTCTCTTGCAAGAGTCACCCTTAGCTGTATGAGGTTGCAATGGAACCACAGATTGGGACTCTGCACTCGCTTCATATCCAGGGTTCATCTCAGCCACGCACGTTCACTCATTTTCATTCGCTACCCGAAAATTTTAAAAATTCTGACCTGAATGCAGAATGTGGTTTCCTCCGTGAAATGGAGCACTAAGACATTCCCCACTTTGGGAGTTGATCAGGCTCCACTTGTACTCACATGGGAGTAGGAACCTAGTGGGACCCGGGTCCTTACCTAGTCCAACGGGCAGAGCTCCCCTGTTCTGGTTCCTGCGCCTCTTTAGGTTCCACTGTACTCAGGGTTCAACCTCCGTGTCCATGCGTTGAGGTCTTTCTCACTCACAGAAAACTCCGCTGGTGCCTGACTGCAGTGAGCATCACCAAGTGTTCTGGGGACTGAGACCAAGAGACAAGGGTCAAGCCTCCATTTCCACCATCCCAGATAAGCCCCCAAGAAATGTTGCAGTGAGTTACTGTGAACTCTCAAGAAGAGGCAAGAAACACTGAAGCTTAAAATAGAAAACAGAGTTTATTGAAATGCATTTGGCCCAAAGGACTTATGCTCAAAGTTTGAGCACTGCAATGCAGTGGGGCAGTTATTTTTATATCACAGCATTTCTGAGTTTCTGTAACTGAGCAAGAACAGTGATCTAATGATCTTATGTGGTTATGACTTTGTCTCAGGGTGGAAAAGAACAGAGGGTGAGAAGCAGGTTGAAAAATTGTTTTAGCAGTCTGTGCTAACCACAGGGTGAGACCGAGGGGGTCTGCTGCTGCAGCAGGGTGTTAGCAAGTCTGTGATAACCACAGGGTGAGAGAATGTGGGGCTGCATGACATCTGCATGAGGGTCCTTTCTACAGAATGGATGAATAATGGCCACAGCTGGGAGGGACACAGACGGGTAAGTGTAAGTGCCTCAGCTCCTGTGTTGTTTGTTGCCTAGATGATCTGTCCAGTACTGAGACAGGTGTCATCATGTACTCCTCTATTATCATTAATCAGATGCTTCTTCTATTACTCTGGAGTGTGATTTGTGGAGAGAGAGGATTTCTTCTTCTTTTTTGTTCTTTTGGTCTCCTGCAGTGTTTCACCTTTTTCAATGCAATTGAGAGTCTGCATTGCCATCTGCATGCATGGTGGCTGTCACTGCTGCTATAGAGACTAGCTTTTGTGTCTTCCTGCAGTTGCTGTTGGCTAAGGGAACCCATTCTCAGCCTAGTGAGCACTTGAGTCATTGACAGTCTGGAATGGTCTCAGCAAAAATGCCAAGCATGATAAATGTGCTTAGCATGATTTTGCTGTTCATAGGAGTTTTTTCTTGTATGTATTCCTAGCCAGATGTACATTCATCCTTTGCTCTCTATGGAGGATTGGTTCCAGGACACCTTTCTACTCCTCGCTTCTTCCTCCTCTTTCTGTCATTTCCAGTTCAAGTCGACTTCACCTGCATTAGTTAGATCTCCCTCCAGTGTGTACTAAAATTATTTTATCGGTTCTTCAGCTGGCCCCCTCACTGGATTGTAATTGCCCCGTGAAAAAGACTTTTCTTTCATTTCTCCATGCCCAGTGTTCTGTACAGGGCCTAGCATAGAGTCATCACTCAAGAAATGTTTTCATGACTGGTACAGAGAGAGCACAGAACAATGCCCAGGGCTTTCTTCTCTCCACCTTGTGTAAGATGACTCTCCTGGGTTGACATGGTTAACTTCCTTGACCAAAAGGGAGATCAGATCTCCTGGCCAGGCTGTGACTGTTTCTTGGGGATGCCTGAGTTATGGACAGCCCACTCATTCTTCAGACTCACTGTCTTTTCTTCTGCAGTTTCAAGATTAAGAGCAAAGGATGCCTCCTTCTTACTTGTTTCTCCTTGGGCTTGGCTTCCTACTCCTCCACCCATGTCCCCTGAAAGACACTCCTCTAAGATGCGACACTTTTGATTATCAAATTTTGAGAGGCCTACACAACTTTTACAATTGCAATGGATTGAAATGGTCTGAAATTCCCCATATCCAACTCTACTCCTCCTATCTTCCTGTCCTGACTCCTCCTGATTGTGATCCCTCCTATCTTCCTGTACACCTCCTGCTGCAGTGATCTCTTCCTCTTATGCCCCCTCCTCCCCTTTTCCCTCTCCTCCCATAATCCAATCTTACACACAACTTCACAACCAACATTCCCACGATGATGCAGACTCTTATACCAGCACCAACATTTCAGATACAGCCTCCTCTCCAGCCCCTATGCTCCCCTTAAGGAGGTTGCCAGAGAAGAAGGCATTATATGTGTCCATATTCCCTTCTCTCTCTCTGATGTGTCTCAAATAGAAAGGAAACTAGGCTTTTACACCACAAACCTTATACAGTATGTTCAAGAATTTCAATATTTAACACATGCCTATAATCTTACATGGCATGATGTGTACATCATCATGTCCTCTACTCTCACCCCAGAAGAAAGGAATAGGGTCTGGTCAGCCACTAGTGCATTTGCTGAATCTTTACACACTCAAGACCCTGCCAGATATCCAGTAGAGACTATGGCAGTCCCTTGAATTGACCCTAACTGGGACTACCAGACCAACTCTCAAGATGGGTCTAAATGAACACACCTAATTACTTACTTAATAGAAGCCATTTAGAAAGGTACTCGAAATGGCTTAAAGTATGACAGTAGGGCAGTAAATTATGACCAAAGCCAAGAAGTAACACAAAAGCAGGATGAAAACCCAGCTCCTTTTATGTGCAGACTCACAGAAGTGGTCCTTAATTATACCAACCTAGACCCAACCTCTGTAGCAGGCCGATTATACATTCATACACATTTTATCTAACAATCAGCACCAGATATCAAGAAAAAGCTACAAAACTAGAAGATGGCCCTCAAACCCCTCAAAAGGACCTAATTAAAACAGCTTTTAAGGTCTTTAATAATAGACATGAGGGACACTGAGTACAAAAGGTAAAAAAAGATCAGGCTAAATTCTACATAATGGCCACCACCTTCCAGGGCAGTCAAAATCCCAAAGCACAAACAGGAGAACACTGATCCAGGGCCATGCTTCAGATGTGGCAAGGAAGGACACTGGGCCAAAGCCTGCCCAAATCCCAAGGCTCTGCTGAGACCCTGTCTGGCTTGTAGGAGAATGGGTTATCCGAAGTCTCACTGTCCTCAGATCTCTGGGCCTAGGACCATCACTCCAATACCCAAATCTGAGCTGGGACTGCCCCTCTCAGAACTTCTGGGACTTGCCACCAAAGACTGATGCTGCCTGGGCTCAGAGGCTTCCATCATGACCATCAAGACTGAACCCAGGGTAAATATGGCAGTGGCAGGTAAGCCAATTTCTTTTTTGCTCAACATGGGGGCCACTTTTTTGATTCTTTCTGAGCATGTGGGACCTTTGTTCCCTTACTCGATCTCTATTACGGGGGTAAATTCCTAAATTTCCAAACCTATGATAACCTCACCATTAACCTGTGTCTTACCAGACACAGCTTTCACTCATTCTTTCCTGTTCATACCTACATGCCCCACTCCTATAATAGGTCAAGACCTGATCACTAAGCTACCCACAACTTTAACCCTTCAACCACCAAAGACATTTATGCATAATCTCCTTTTCCTCACACAGGGAGAATCCCAAAATTCTATCCCATCTACTACTCCTTTTCCAGATTTAATCAACCCTCAGGATTGGGACACCGAACATCCTTTGGTGGCTACCCATCACTCCCCTATAAAAATAACCTTTAGGGCCGGCCCAGTGGCGCACTGCTACAGTGTGCCGCTTGGGAAGCACGGCAGCGCTCCCGCCGAGGGTTCAGATCCCATATACAGACCGGTTCCCGCTCACTGGCTGAGCGAGGTGCGGGGGCGACACCGGGGGTTGCAATCCCGTTGCTGGTCCCGGTCCGGTACGGGCGCGACACTGAGGGTTGCGATCCGATGCCGGTCACGAAAAAAGACAAAAAGGAAAAAAAAAAAAAAAACCTTTAAAAGATTGATTTTCTTTCCCAAATAAGCCTCAATACCCAGTGCCTGCACAAGGGTTAAAGGCTAAAACCCATTATAAATAAATTACTACAGGCTGGACTTTTAAGGGCCACCAGCCCTCCATATAAAACCCCTATCCTTCCAGTTAAAAAGCTGGATGGAGTCTATCATCTGGTGCAGGACCTTGGGGCTACAAATGAAGCTGTTCTTCCCCTTTCCCCTGTCATCTCTATTCCCTACACCGTTCTTTCCTCCATGCCCCCTAGTATCTTACATTACATGGTGTCAGATCTTAAAGATACCTTTTTCACCATTCCTCTTGACCCATCATCCCAAGACCTCTTTGCTTTTACATGGATTGGCCCAGATTCATGGGTCTCACAACAACTCACCTGGACAGTCCTCCACATGACCATCCACAAAATGACACGAGCAGGTAACTGAAATTCTGATGATGAGAGATGGCTGTTATCATCTCCTCCAGCCAAAGGACTGTGACAAGGAAAATCACCAGATCATTAGCCCCTCATTACCCCTTTGTCAGCACAAAGAATTACAGAAGATGGACTTTCATACATATGCCCAGTCTGGGGTTCTCCCTAAAAACAACTCATGTCCTTTCTTGCCAAACACAAAAGGGAGGAATATTAGGTTAGAGAGTGTGGGGATACCATAGGCATTCAAATGTGAAGATGCCATGGGTGCTTGAGCGGGGGGCGGGGGGGGAACATTCCCTAGCAATATGGCGCCCTTCTGGGTTCTTCTCTGCAGTAAACAAAAATGGTCAGCGCCAACACCCAAGCCCACCCGCGCCAAACCTCAGCCAGTCACAAGTCAAGGCTCACCTCCTGCCCAGCCCCGTCCAATCAGCTACCGCACCGTCCACCCCCTATCCAAACCCAGAACGCAGCTCCGTATAAATGTACGCACAGTCCTTGAATAAAGCGGAACTTCTCTAGCAAACTGTTAGCCCAGGTCTCGCGTGATTCCTTTGTCCGTGCGCCCCTTCATTTGGTGCCGAAACCCGGGAAAGAGTTTACCCTGCACCAGGGGACTCCTTCTTCAGACCTCCTCGGACTCCTCTGTGACCCCCTGGGACTGACGGTCCGCCCTCATCTATTTTCTCCAGCTCTGGCTTCCTTCACCCACCATCGGCTCATCTGTTAGGTAAGCCCCCTTTTCCTTTTGTCAGGCTTGTAGATTATTTAGACCTTCACCCTAATCATATTCCCCTGGGCCCCGGAGGCTAAGCCCCCATTCCTCTTTCTTTCTCTCACTCCTTTTAACCTTCCTCCTACCAGGTCCAGGACCCGCATCATCTGGTAAACCCTAGCGCACTAGGTCCCTCCGGCTTCCAGCATTTTTGCCTCCGGGAAGTGAGGGTCTAGGTGAAGACCTACACCCCCTTCCTTCCTGGGTTCATCCTTGAACCCATCTCCTGAGAACAGCACGACTCATTGGGGACGCCCTCTGAGTTCCGTCCTTCTCATCCGGCTGGAGGGCTCATTCTATCCTCCTTTTAAACCTTCTCTCTCTCTCTCTAATCCTCATTGGAATGGGAGCTTCCGCCTCCTACCTCCGGGGTGATTCAGCCTTACAATGTCTCTTAAACAACCTTACCACCCTATCCCTCAAGCCTGACATCAAACCCAAACTCCTCACTAAATTTTGCACACAAGATTGGCCTTATTATCCCCTAGATCACCAAAATAAGTGGCCCCCTGAGGGCACACTTGATCCCAACATTCTCCGGGACCTTGTTAACTACTGCCAGCGCCTGAGAAAGTGGAAAGAGATTCCATATGTGTAGGCTTTTCGCCTACTTGCCCAAAGTCCCTCTCTCTGTCTCACCTGCTCTCCTTCCCAGGTTCTCCTTGCTTCCAAACCCCCTTCATCCTCACTGCCTTCACTACCCCCTACTTCTGATAATTTTGACCCTGCAGACGAAACCCACCTTTTCAGGTCTCCTTCTCCTGTAACTCCCTCTGCTTCCCAACCCCCTTAGTTAACTCCGCTCCATCTACTTTGTGCATCCGGCCGGCCGGAAGGCAAACAGCCCTGGTCTCCGGGGCAACCGCCGTGGAGTGAGGGCCCACCTAGTCAGCCTGTTCTCCCTCCTGCCTCTTCCTCCCCTGTTTCTTCCAGCCCCAATTTGCCGCCATTTCCTGTCCCTCAACCCCCACAAGCAGCTCCGCCACCATCTTCTATTCCTCCATCGCCATCTTTTGTCCAGCCATTTTCTAGCCCCACCTTACCACCATCTTGTTCCCTGCCGACTCCTATTTCACCTGCCCTGGCGCCTTCCTTTAGTCCCCCTGTGACTCGTTCCTGGGGACTCCTCCCTTCCTCTACCATGGCTCCTCTCCGCGAAGTAGCTGGTGCTGAGGGGGTCGTTAGGGTACACGTTCACTTTTCATTAGCCGATCTTGCCCAGCTAGAAAGGAGATTGGGGTCCTTCACCACTGACCCCTCTACTTACATTAAAGAATTCCAATGGGTCCTTCAGGCATACAGTCTCACACATCATGACAGCTATATGCTCCTGGCCAACACCCTCCTTCCCGAAGAATGCGACCGTGTCTGGGGCGTAGCTCGGGGTCATGCAGATGAAATCCACCGCACAAACTCTGCCCTCCCCATTGGCCCCAGGCAGTCTCCAACAGGATCCACATTGGGATTATAACACGCCACAGGGAATTCAGGCCAGAGATCACTTTAGTTCTTGCCTCCTGACGGGCCTTAAAAAGGCTGCTCGTAAAGTTGTTAATTTCCAAAAAGTCCAGGATGTTATCCAAAAAAAGGAAGAAACCCCATCCGAGTTCCTTAATTGCCTAACTCAGGCTCTCCAACAATACACCAACCTAGATGCCACCTCAGAAGATGGACGCCATGTCCTTATGACATAATTTTTGGCTCAATCCTACCCTGACATCAAGGCCAAACTAAAAAAACTGGAACAGGGCCCTGCTACTCCCCAGACTGAAATTTTATCAGTGGCCTTCAAGGTCTTTCATAATAGGGAGGAAGAACGAGACCGGGAAAAGGAACGGTGCAAACAAAAGGCTGATCTGGCCAACCTCTAAATGCTGGCCAAAGTAATTACTCAGCATTCTAAGTGCCCTTCCAGGCCCTCTGCCTCCAAAGCTCCTCCTGGTGCCTGTTTTAAATGTGGCAAAGAAGGTCATTGGTCAAGGCTCTGCCCATCACCCAGAAAGCCCACCAAGCCATGTCCTAAGTGCCACGAAATGGGGCATTGTGGCTCCGACTGTCCATCACCTGAAGGGGAGACTGGCCTAACAAGCCCCAGCCATCCCAGGTGCCTCAAGCACCTCTGGTGGGACTGGCTGAAGAGGAAGAAGACTGACAGGGCCCTGGCTCCTTCCCGACCATGACCATCACAAAAGCAAGCCCAGGGTAACTATTGTCATGGATGGCTGACCCGTCTCTTTCCTCCTGGACACAGGAGTCACTTTCTCGGTCTTAAAGGAGTTTCGGGGCCCAACCACACTTAACATTTCTCCTATAGTCGGGGTAGGAGGAAAACATATATACCCCCGCAGAACACCTCCACTAACTTGCCATATTGAAGGCGTTCCTTCTCCTTTTTCCCACTAATTTCTGGTAATGCCTTAATGTCCCATTCCCTTATTGGGTCGAGACATTCTCGCTCAGCTACATGTCTCCATTTCCATATTTCCCCCATCTCCTACAACCCCTTTCCTATTAGCACTCCTCCCTGAAAGCGATCAGGAAACATACCCTTCTCTATTACATCCTGTAAATCCTGTTGTGTGGAACACCACTACACCCTCCTCTGCACATTGTGTCCCTATTACGATAAAACTAAAAGATCCCTCCAAGTATATAAATCAATCTCAGTACCCACTCAGCACCACAGCACTTCGTGGACTCCAACTCACTGTCGAAGATCTTCTCAAAAAGGGATACCTTCGCCACACCCACCCACCGTTCAACACCCCCATCCTGGCAGTAAAAAAACCAAACGGGTCTTACCGACTAGTCCAAGACCTCTGCTTAATTAATGCTGCTGTTATTCCCATTCAGCCTTTAACACCCAATCCCTATAATCTTTTGTCCCTGATCCCAGCTTCCACAACTCATTATTCAGTCCTAGATTTAAAATATGCATTCTTTTCCATTCCCCTGGACCCCACCTCCCAAGACATATTTGCCTTTACTTGGACTGACCCCAATACACGACACTCTGAACAACTCACCTGGACTGTCCTCCCCCAGGGATTCCGGGATAGCCCTCACCTCTTTGGCCAAGTGTTGGCCCAAGACCTCAAATATTTTCACTCTTCCCACCCACAGTCAACCCTCCTGCAGTACGTGGATGACCTTTTGCTCTGTAGTCCCTCATGGGAACAATCACAGGCCGATACCGCTTCCCTTCTTAATTTCCTGGCAGACAGAGGATATTGCATTTCACCTTCTAAAGCCCAAATATCCCTCACTGAAGTCACTTATCTAGGATTCGAATTATCCCCTTCTCGAAAGGCCATCACCCTTAATAGGAAGGAGCTTTTAAAGTCCCTACC
>NW_007730325.1:159596-164478 GCF_000696425.1 Galeopterus variegatus | reverse complement strand
GAGTTTTTGGAATGGCTTATCCGGAGAAGATGACACCGCTTCCCTTCTTAATTTCCTGGCAGACAAAGGGTATCGCATTTCACCCTCTAAAGCCCAAAAACCCCTCACTGAACTCACTTATTTAGGATTTGAATTATCCCCTTCTTGAAAGGCCATCACCCTTAATAGGAAGGAGCTTTTAAAGTCCCTACCTACTCCAAAAACTAAGGCAGAAGTTCTATCCTTCTTAGGCCTACCGGGATATTTTAGAGCATGGATCCCAAATTACTCTTTATTGGCCCGCCCACTATATGCCCTTGCAAAAGGAGACCAAAATGAACCCCTATCATCTTCACCAGATAAGCCATTCCAAAAACTCTGCCAGGTTCTGGTCGTGGTGAGGAATGCTAATAAGGAATACTAACTCGTGCAATCTGCTTCTGTAAACCTAGCTTGCTCTAACTTAGCTATAGTGAAGCCATCTTAAAAGCTGTTATGCCTAAGGGGTACACTCTACTCCCCCCTTCCCCAGGACCTGCTAGATGCACAGGATGTTTTGCACCCATGAGCACAGCTGAGCTGCAGGAGCTAAAGTAAATAGGTTACAGCAGAGCATGGAACTTTCCACGAAAACATGTTTTCATAGGGCCGCTGGGTGAGGGGTCACCTCACACCTGGGTAAGAAGAGCTGAGTATGTGGTGGCATGAGGAGGGGTCGCTGAGAGCTGGCCAACCTCTCCTCTGCACAGGAAAAGCTCAGAGCTGGCAGTCTGTCACAGGAAAAGCTTGGAGCTGACAGTCTGTGCTTTTCTTGCTAACGCTAGCACAAGCCTGTGGCCACTGAACTGTAAAGTGCAGAAGTATTCAGTAATCTTTAGGCAAAGCTAACCTGCAGATGGCCCAATGTGTATTAGTTAGGAAATCAAAGGGGAAATCACCTACAAACAGGTGGGGTGCCCTCCAATGGGCNACCCAATGCGTTGGAATTAATAAACCTCTTGCTGTTTGCATTGCTCGTGGTCTTGTGGTCTGTTCGAGGCGAGTCTTCCCGTTCTATGTGAGGTTGGGATGTATCCCAAATCTTACAGTGGCCCCTGCTTTACACCTGCCTGACCTCACTAAACCCTTCTCCCTTTACATACATGAAAGGGACAGACAAGCCCTGGGTGTGTTAGGACAAACATCTGGCCCTTCCTTCGCCCCAGTAGCATACTTGTCCAAACAACTAGATCCCACTGTCCGGGGCTGGTATCCCTGCCTTCGTGCCCTGGCTGCTGGACATCTACTACAAAAATAGCCTTATAAATTAACATTTGGTGCACCCTTAACCATACTCTCACCTCACCATCTAAAGAACCTTCTCAACTACAAAGCTCTACACTCCCTTTCCCCATCTAGGCTTTTAGGCTTGCTGTCCTCCTTCCTAGAAAATCCTGATATTAACTTTCTCCCGTGTTCACCTCTAAATCCTGCTACTCTTCTCCCTCATCCCTATCCACTCAACACCCCGGTCCATGACTGTCTGGAAGCCCTTCAAAATTTCATTCCTTGTCACTCCTCCATTTCCGAAGGCCCTCTGCCTGAGGCTGATTACACCTGGTTCACGGATGGATCCTCGTTCAGGATTGGATTCAAACATTATGCAGGCTCTGCCATGGTCTCTTTAAACTCAATTATAGAAGCTCAGCCATTACCATCCGGTACCACTAACCAACAAGCTGAACTCATTGCGGCCACTCGGACCTGTATACTGGCAGAAGATAAATCCCTTAACCTATACACAGATTCCAAATACGTTTTCCACATACTTATATCCCATGCAGCAATCTGGAAAGAAAGCGGATTGCTCAACACCCAAGGCAATGCTATAACCAATTCTGCCTTAATAGACAAGCTCCTTGAAGCCTCTCGGCTAACCAAGCAGTTAGGGGTCTCCCATTGCAAAGCACATCAAAAGGACAACTCTCCCATAACTCAAGGTAACCGCTTAGCAGATGAAATGGCGTGATTGGTCGCCACAGAGGGCCGTGACACCCTAGATGCAGCACTCCTTCCTCTCCTACCAGATACCACAGACAACCCTGCTCCAACACCAGATAATAAGTCTTCTCCTTTTCATCTTCTTCATGATCTATTCCATTCAAACCCTCGAAGTTTAACGCTCTTCCTCCAAATCTTCTTTCCTCTAACCCCAGCCAATAAAACTCTCTTACAAAAAATCTCTCACGATTGCTCTATTTGCCAATGTACCAACCCTAACACTCCCTTAAAAGCCAAACCGTATCCATCACATCAAGCTAGGGGTAATATCCCTGCCACAGACTGGCAGGTCGATTTCACCCACATGCCTCCTGTTAAACATCAGCAATATCTCCTAGTAATGGTAGATACCTTTTCCGGGTGGATAGAGGCCTTCCCCACCACTAACAAGAAAGCCACCACTGTGGCTTTCATACTCCTCTCCCAGATTATCCCAAGGTTTGGAATGCCCTCTTCCATACAAACGGACAACGGCCCAGAGTTCACTGCTCAAATAATACAAAATTTATCTCGAGCTCTCTCCCTCCCTTGGCATCTACACTGTCCTTACCGGCCCCAGGCCTCAGGCAAAGTTGAACGCACCAACAGGGCTCTAAAAGACATCCTTACTAAACTATCTCTGGAACTTCACCTTGACTGGATTTGCCTTCTACCCTCGTATAACTTCGTATAATGTATGCTATACGAAGTTATTACGCTTCTAAAACTATACTAGAGCACATTCTTTCTACACATCAGTACTGAATTCTTTAATCACTTTTAGTTCAATACCATTTTTGAGACTAGTCTTAAATTCTTCTAATTTTCTTCTATTGGATTTGTGTAAAAATTGGCACAATGTTTTTCTAACTATATATAGAATATATTTTTATCTCATAGAAGAGAAAAAAATTAATAGGATCCAAGTCCATCGTGATATTTAGAATTAGGTACTGAGAATACTTTGGCTTAACATACAATAAGAAAAATGAGATTCATGAGAGTACCACTACGATACTTAGTGAGATGTAAATCTATGTAATATTCAAGATTTACAGAATAAAAAAAAAGTGGATGCGGTGAACTGCATAGTTAATTAAAAGATAAATTTGTACTTTGTGACATAATCTGATTGAATATGTGTTTTCTGATAGTTCTACATTTGTTGAATGGGGAAAAAATTTCATCCTTCAGGTAAGTAGCCTTGGGAGAAAACAGTTCATTGAGATTATGACTTGAATCTCCACAGTACACCCTGGGGATTTAGTAATCTACACCTCCCCAGAGCCACAAGGTCCTTTAACTCCTAAGTGGAAATGACCTTGCCCAGTCATTCTTTGCACTCCCACAGCTGCCAAGCTTTCCCTACCAAACAACCAAGTAACTCCATGGATCCACATTTCTAGGTTAAAACTCTGCTTCCTGGCTTCACCAGTGGATTCCGTACAACCTACGCGTACCCTGCAAGCTCAAGACACACCCTTTCGAGAAACTGAAACGTTTGCCTGCACTCCTAGTCCCTCTAACCCCCTCAAACTCCGTTTACCAAGTCTCCCTCCAATACAGGAAAAATGACCACTCCCGTTAACGTTATCCTGTTTCTCTTACTGTGCCTAGTAGGTGTCTCTAAATCCCCGTACGTTTGGCGGTTCACGGTGCGAGAGACTCTTACAGGAAAACAAGGTAAACAAGGTAAAGCCACCACACTACTCCCTTCCACGGCGGACTGTTCTCCAGCTGGGTGCCAAAGTCTCGTTACCATTCCCCTTACAGGGAGTAAATTAATCCCTCAAGCCTCATACCCATATCTATGTTTTCTTTTTGATCAAACCGAAGATTATTGTCGCTGGTGGCCGGAAACTTATGGGGGATGTCCATACTGGTCATGTCGGATTCATGATCCGAAGGTGCCAAAATATATCAACCAAATCTTTCGGCTGGTTGGGAACAGGCAGGACGGGTACACATACCGATTATTCATTCATGACCCCTAGGACCCCAGGTGGGCTGGGTAGTTGTTGGATCTTTCTAGTGCGATGTCGGGGTTGGTTCTCTCCCCTGCGGACAATTTGAAATCTCACGCACATATGTCCTCATAAAAAATCCCATTTCCTTATCTGCTGTACATACTCACATTTCTCAACAAGAAAAAACCCTTTCTTCAGAGATAAACACCGCCAACCAGCTCTCTCCCATCTACACTTGGCAACAAATTATTTCTGAAACTGTTATCTTCCTTAACCAGACTTTCTTCAACTCTGCCTCTCCTAACAATTGCTTCCTTTGCGCATCTTTGCTACACCCACTTCTGGCTGCTGTCCCTGTAAACATTACCTCACTCCCTTCCAATTCTTCCTCTACACCCCTCAGCCTTTCCAATGTTCCTCTATGGGACCCCGATAACACCCTCAACCACACTCTGGTTTCCTATCACTGCTTTCTGGGATCATCCACCCCCTCACCCCATTCTTCATTCCATTGCACAAAAAGGTCCACCATCACAAGCCACACAACGTCCCCACCAGGCACCTTTTTATGGTGTAATGGAACCCTTTCCACCTTTATCTTTCCTAATACCTCTGTCCCTTGCTACCTAGTCACTGTTGTTCCCCAACTAACTTTATATTCCCACGTAGAGCTTTTCCACCTTTTCCATCCACCCCCAAGACAGCGTTGAGCCGTCTTTCCCCCAGTCCTAGTGGGAATGTACTTAACAACATCAATTGTTACAACTGGCCTGTCGGGCGGGGCCTTGGGACATACTCTATGGGCGGTACAAGACGTTAATAACAAACTACAAAAGACCCTCACCTCAACAACTAAATCTCTATCTGCCTTACAAAGACAAATCACCTCCCTAGCTAAAGTTACCTTACAAAACCAC
>NW_007730325.1:122195-158708 GCF_000696425.1 Galeopterus variegatus | reverse complement strand
TTTTCCAAGGCTCACTTCTCACCTGGATATGGCCAATATTAGGACCCCTCGCTGTTATATTCATAGCCTGTCTTTTTCTGTCCTGCATTATAAAATTCATTCAAACTCAACTCGGAAGAATCTCTAACCAAACTTTTAACCAGCTTTTACTTAGGAACTACCAGCTCCTGGCCACCGAAGATCCTGCCCGCTCTTCACCAGATCAGCTAACCCACTGTTAAAATGGACCTGCCTCATCGATGGTCCTTGTTCCTGGAAGCTTTGGCCACGGACACCTGGATGCTCTCCCCTACAGCCTCCTACGCACACTGGACTCAACAAATCACCGACCTGTGGCTTCAGGGCACCTTTCTAGGGTTCACCCCCTTCGAAATTATCTTATTTTCTACCCTCTTTTGGGTCCTGTTACAAAATCCCCAATCTCCTCCCAATTCCTCTTCCCTTACCATGCCCCCGTCCAGCAGGAAGTAGCTAGAAGATCACGGCAACCCATTCCCACAACAGAGGAAAAAGGGAGGAATGTGGGGATACTGTAGGCGCTTGAATGTGAAGATGCTGTGGGCGCTCGAGCGGGGGGGGGGGGGGGAGAAGCATTCCCTAGCAATATGGTGCCCTTCCGGGTTCTTCTCCGCAGTAAACAAAGCCCGTTGGCGCCAACACCCAAGCCCACCCACGGCAAGCCTCTTCCAGTCACAAGTCAAGGCTCACCTCCTGCCCAGCCCCCTCCAATCAGCTACCGCCCCATCCACCCCCTATCCAAACCCAGAACACAGCTCCCTATAAATGTATGCACAGTCCTTGAATAAAGCGGAACTTCTCTGGCGAACTGTTAGCCCGGGTCTCGTGTGATTCCTTTGTCCGTGCGCCCCTTCAGGGTGGACTACTTAAGATGGTGCCACACAAAGATACTCAAAAGGGAGGTTCCTGCCGTGCAGGACTTCCCCATAAAATAAAAAGACAAAGGAATTCATAACTGCAAGAGAACTCCATCTCATTGGTCCCCTTTCAAACCCTACTTTACATACTAAGGAAACCAATAATCACAAACCTAAAAATCACCTAATTAACATAAGGCCTCAACAGCAGTTGATATTGTTGGATATTTCATTTAACTCATTAACATAAGCTATGGCCAATCAGAACAACACAACTCACCACAAGAAGAAATATAAATCCAACCCCTAGAGGAGAGCTGCACCACCTGTGTCAATAAACTCCTTCTAGCATGATTTCTAGTCTTGGTACTAATTCTTTCCAAACCTTTCAGATCCCAGAGGGTAGAGCTAGCCTTGAATTTCCCTTTGAAATGGGGCACACACGAGGTCCAGCCTGGGAGGATCATAGACCCTTGCTACTTCTACAGGAAGCTCCTCAGGCCAGTGTCTTCCTCTTGGACCCCAAGGATCCTGACCCAGAGAAGAATGAGGATGAGCTGGTAGATGGTTCAGCAGTTGAGTGTGTAACAGAGCCCTGGGCAGGTGAAGAGGGGGCCCTAGAGACAGCTTTCCTCTTTGTCAAGTCCATGTGAGAAGCAGGGTTACAGGGGTGGAGGCCGGCATAGACGTGCCCCTAGAGGCAGCCTTGCTTGCAATGGCACTTGGTCCCCGACTTGAACTTAGGGGTTTGAGCTTGGGTTGGCCCCCAAAATTGTGACGCAAAGTGAGGGCAACAGTGCTCCCTCCAACAGGGTTATTCTTTACTGCAAGCAGGTCACCGCAGGTGTTTGCTGTATAGAGGGGCCTCAGGCTTTCAGGCCTGAGCTCCCCGCATAGCGCTGTGTGTTGCTCGGGGCTCGTCTCTTTCCTTTACTGATGTCAAGAGCTGTGAAGGCCGAGCTCAGATCTGCGACAGCGACTCTGCTCCCAAAGCCCATGGGTACCACTGAAATGGCCAACCTCAAAGGCGCCTGGCTTGTACTGCTGAATATGGAGTGGAGCCACCCAGTGTGTGGCTGAATATTGGTCACAGTGGTGGGTGTATGAGTGGCAGCTGCAAAGCTGGAGGCAGTGGATGCGCCAGGGAGGAATACAACTGTGGTGGCAGCAAAGGCCAGCCGGCTGCTGGTGTGGGTGCCCAAGGTAGGAGTTGTGGGTAACGAGCCTCCCAAAGTGGATCGTAACATGCTGCCTGAGGCTTGCTGGCTTGGAGTAGAGGTGAAGGCCAGGGCATGAAGCTGGTGCTGCTGGGTCTCCAACTTGGAGAGAGCTGTGAAAGGTGGGGGCTTTGCGTTTCTGCCCACGAGGGGACCCAACTCTGGACTGGGCAGTGGCTCCACGGTTGACAGGAAGTCTCCAACTTGGGGTGGAGGCACAGAAACTCTTTTCAGGTGGGCTGGTGTTGTCCTTGGCTGACACCCTGCTGCCCCTGGGGGGCATTGGAAGGGCTTGGGCAGATGGGAAGAAGTTCCCACTCAAGCCAGCAGGAGACCCCACAAGGAGAGGCTGGGAAGCGGGAGAGGTGTCCATGGGGGTGATCCCAAAGTCAGAAGCAGGGGCCCACAGGTTTGGAGGTCTGGTGGACAGGTCAGCTGTGCCTACGCCTGAAAATGGGGAGGGAGCAGGGCTCAGCAAGGCGAAGGGGGCTGAGGAGAGGGAGCATGCAGAGGTGCCTGGAAGGGGCTCTGAGGAGGAGAGGGGACCTGGTGCCCTGATCTTCCTCCCAGATGCAGGGCACACAGCAGAGGCCACTGTAGCAGACCCCAGGAGAGCCACTGGACACAAGGAGTCCTGCTCCGTCCTGCATGGCTTTGGCTATATATTCATGCTGAGTGCTGCAGTGCCAACAAGTAGAGGGTCAGTCCCTGCAGCAGGCAGGGGGAAAGAGCCAGAAGGCTGCCTCTCCCTGCAGTCCCCGGTGGCCTCCCTGTTATCCCTCAATGCATCATTGGTGCACTGCAGTGCTGCCTTCTTCTCCCTGTCTAGGTCCTCAGCAATGACTCAAAAACCTGGCTTGGGGTGTGGTGGCAGCGTGTGAGGGTCCCCTCGCCTATGCGGCAGCAGAGGAATATTGCACTTGTTGGGCCTGGAGCTATGGGCTGTGGGTGAGCAGTTCTCAGAGGGGAGTTCCTGCCCTGTTGTTGCATCTGCCACCTTGTCATCTGGGATCTTCCTCTGGGAAAGCTCTGCAGCTGAAGAGGGAGGCGGAGGGCCCTCCTTGCTCACTTTATTTGAGGACCTGTGAGGCAGCCCGCAGTGAGATGGGGCCTGACCCCTCCTCCTTTGCAGCAGTGGGAAACCTCCAGTGGAGCTGTATGAGCTCATGATGGCATTTTGTTGGGGAAGGAGCTCATACAAGAAGTCTGGGGCATCTTGTACTGAATTGCCTTCACTCCACCTGGAGGTTCCTCTGCAGAAGCCCAGGCCTTGGCAGGAAGGAAGAAAGGGCTGCATTGACCCTAACGGGCCTAAAAAGTGACTGCACACCACCAGGGTCAGTGCCTACACCATCATGGCCCAGTTTCTGACCTTCCTGCTTCTCCATGACTGTGGGGTCTTCCTCTTGCTCAGCCTTCCCTTTGCTGTTCTCTCCACTGATGTGGGTGGGACAAGTGTGAGAAGGCTGCGGATCTGCTTTCCCATCTCCTGCTGAGGGTCAAGGGTGCTCTGCTTGAGGGCAGCGAGCTCAAATGCGAGGCAGTGACCCGTTCTCCCCCAGTCATGCCCAGAGCCTTCATTGTACTGTCCAACCCAGTAGAGGGGGACATGCTGGGGAGTAGGGTTCACAGCTGAGCAGCTCTTGCAGGAGATGGAAGCTTTGTGATCAGAGCCTGCGTGTTCTCCAACTCTTACCTTGGGAACACTGGATCAGAGACCCACTGAGAACAAAAGCATGGGCACCACCCAGATCCTGCCTGGGTGGCAGCTGAGGTGTCTGTCACGACAAGCTGGGAGGGACATACTCATCATATGACCCACCAACATCATCAAGCCATTGGCATATCTTTTTAAGTGACAGCATGTTCTCTTGATTCTGTTATGTCTTTGAAGTTACATCCATAAAAGTGTGTAGGAAATAATAAAGTGGTTATAGCCTTAATTCCATTGTTTTCTATGATGGATTCACTGAAATAAAACTACAGTAACTATAATGCTACCTATTCAATCAAATCTATAATATTCAGCTTTACAAGTCTCTTAAACAGTTTTAATAAACATTTAAGAAGAAGTCATTCTTAAGTCTCTGGATGAATTCAAAATTTAGAAAAAGATACATTTATAAAATGATGTGTAGTTATTTCCATAACCAAATTCTATCCCTTTTTATTCAGTAAAGATTTTTCCCATGAGAAAGAATACAGGCTAGATGTCATCTCCCACAAGTTGGTACTATGCCAAAAGCCTACCGTATGTATTATGCTTTCTCTCCCAAATTCCAATTCTGGATTACCACTCTTCATTTGTTCCAACAAAATGTCCAAAGGTAAAAGAAATACAGTATATGCACCTTGTATTGGTCAAAGTTCAGTTGTGGAGGGCAGATTTTACTCCAGCTAGCTTAAGCAGAAAGCAAGTAGTTATAAGATATTAAATGGCATCCAGAAGTTTGGGGTGTGCTAAAGGGACAGATGTTGGGCTGAGTTTCCAGAAGCAACTCCAAAAATCACGTCATAGATCTGGACTGCCAGATGACCTACTCAGTCACTAATATTTCTATATTTTAACTATCTTTGAATTAGAGTCATACCCTTATTCTAGACAGTTGTGGTTTGAAGGGACTAGAATATATGATTCAAAATATCACCAGAGCTACCCCTTCAGATGGGTCTATGTGAGGCCCTTTCCTGTAGGACGATGGGCATGGCAGAATCCTGACAATATATCTAGTACTTGCCAGTCTTTTCTCCTGTCCTCCTTCATCACCATCAAAGCCACAGAGGTAGTTATAATAAAGCACTATAAACAGATAAAAGAATGAATCTTGAGATACTTCAAAGGAAGGACTGACCTCATATGGGACTATTTTGTTAATATGCTAACATACAAAATGAAGATTCAATAATGATTCCAACATTTCTAGCCCAAGAAACTAAAAAGTGTCCTATAAGTCTTTCAGAATAGAGAACATAAATGACAGCATGCTAGAATAAGATGTTGCATCTGGGGAAGGAATCTTATATTGATATTCATTCAACTCACTAAGAGCTTATTAAGACTTTGCTATCTAAGACAAATCTGTAGAATACAGCAAGTCTCAGAATTTATCATCACATAGTAGAATATTTGAGCATTTACAAAATGTAAAACATGACAGAATATGATAGATTATATAATAGAAATACAAATTAGTGAGATTAAATATTAATATTTAATAATTAATTAGATACATTAAGTAATGAGATTAAATGAGTGAGCTGAAACGAGAAAATGCAAACAATTCAATTCTGGTAGGAAGGCTGAGGGGGGTAAATTTTACAAAGAAGCTTTTGGTTTGGACTTAAATAACAACGAAAAAAGAGCGAAGCGATTTAGATGGATGCAACAGTGTGAGCAAAGTCAGAAAACAGGACATTCTTGGCATTCTCCTGGTACCAACAAAAAATTTGACTTGGCTGGAAGGGAACATAGGAAAATTGTACTTGAGTTGTAGGAGAGTTTTAACTGTCATGACAAATTAGTTATTAAGTGAACAAAACAAAAAAAGACAAAAAGATTTGGGCTAGGAGATAACATAGTGAAAGGAGCATGTAGAATGATAACAGACAATGTGTGGGAGAGTTTGAGTCAGGAGCAGTGAGGCCAGGAACGCTCTTTTACGTAGAAACAGGAAACAACAATGGGCATGCTATTATCAGGGTTAGATAATACGTCCTTGAGAGTTTCTGTTTAGTTAATCATTAAAAATTGGGAGATTTCATGGAGGAGGGCAAGACAGAGAAAGGAAATTAAAACTATCATACAAACAGAACCATAAAATCCATGTTATGAGTAGGTATGTCATTTTCCTAAACAACATTTAAGATGCTATTTTTATTAGTAATCCCACATTTCTTTTACTGAAGATGTAGATTTCAGGGCTATTTTATAAACAGAGGGAGAGAGTTGGTGTTCATATCTCAAAAAATAATTAATGACTTTCATAACAATAATTCAGAGTACAGGCTCAAGAAAACAGGCATGCTCCCTCAATGGCTACACGACAGTCTTTCAGCTATCCCAGAACTTCATACAGTAGATGCCTCCCACCTGCTCATACTTTTTTGTTGTTGTTTTTGTTCAGTGATTGAGGAGAGAGCAACAATGTTTAATAGCAAATAAGATGATGTATAACACTTGTATTTACTCATCTTTAAAAAAAAATTTTTTTCTAACTATGCGTTATTTAAGGGCAGCAACTATATCCTACTTGGCCAACATTCAGACATAACTCATAAGAAGTTTTGGTTTCCACTATCACAGATACATTCTGTCCAGTCAAAATGATTCTTCAGAATATTAGCATGTTATATCAAATGTACTCCACTAACTAAGCATCAGGAAACTGCCGCTCACCACATCAAAGCTGATACCATCATTCTGCAGCCCAAACTGACAGCACAGATATCTATCAGCTTATCCAAGTCACAAATGTGGAAGCATTGCCAATTTCTCCTTTAAATTTTACTTTCTTGAAAAAGAACCTGGACTTCTTGGAAGATGGTGGACTACAGGTGCCCAGGGCACATTCCTCCCGTAGAAGAAGATTGAAACAGGCCCACCACCACCACCACTGCCGCAGTCACTGAAGCCATTGTCTGGTTCCAGAATCTTCACCCATGGCAGGCAGAGCAGCTCCCCGCAGATCAGCAGTCCTGAGCAGATGCAAGGGAGGTGGCTGCAAACACTGCCACCATTGCTGCCACTGAATTAACCCTACTGCAGTCAAGGACACTGCAGACTGGAAGGAGACAGCTGCACCCGCCGGTGCTGCTGCTGTCTCCACAAGGTAACCCTCCTGCTGCCAAGGACAGTGCAGAAGCAAGGGAGGCAGTTGCAGCTGTCAGCTGATGTCACCACCATGACATAACCCCACTACCACCAAGGACACCCCCACAGATACCGCATACGTGAAGGAGGCAGTTGCAGCTGCCTGTGCCACTGTCATAGCCATGAGATAACCTGCTTTTGCCAAAGAGACCACAGACATGAGGGAGGTAGTTGCAGTAGCTGGCACTGCTGCTGCTCCCACAAGATAACCTCGCTGATGCTGTGGATACTGCAGATATGGGAGAGGCAGCTGTAGCCACAAGCACTGCTGCTGCCCCCACGAGGTAACACTGCTGCTCCTGCAGACACCATAGCTACACAAGCCTCTACTGTGGTCACTGAAGCCAGGTGGACATCTGCCACAACCACCACTGTTTCAGTCCCCACCACCACTGGCACTAGCAGGCAGCCATCATCGTGCAAGCAGCCCACCACAGCTAGAGCCACCACTGCATGTGAATGGCCCATCAAAGCCACTGTCACAGCCACTGCCACTACCAGGGAGGTCTCCTACCACAGCAGCAGCCACAGTAGTGACTGCTCCTGTGCAAGCAGACCAGTGGCCATCAGACTGCATTGACACAAGGAGGGTCACTGGCAAAGGCCATGGAAGGAGAATAACAGAAGAAACAACTGTTGTGCCAGATGACCACACATCCATACACAGATACTAGAAATATGAAGAACCAAAAAAATATGACTTCACCAAAGGAATACAATAACTCTATCTTAGCAGACCCCATAGAACAGGAAATCCTTGAAAAGACTGAGAAAGAATTCTGAGTAAAAATCTTAAGGAATCTCAATGAGGCACAAGAAGATGCAATTAGATGACAATGAACTGAACAACAGTATTCAGGATATGAAGGAGGAAATTTACAAAGACATTAATACTTTAAAAAAGAATATAGCAGAGTTCACGGAACTGAAGGAGTCATTCAACAACAACAACAAAACAAATACAAAGAAACACAACTGAGAGATTAAACAGTAGGCTAGAACAAGCAGAAGAAAGAATCTCTGATCTTGCAAGACAGTCTCTCCAAAATAACTCAGGTAGACAAAAAAATAAATAAAAAGAAAAGAAAAGAAAAAAAGAATTTAAAAAATTAATAGAATCTAAGATAGATAGCAGACAACCTTAAATGCACAAACATCCAAATCATGGGTGTTCCTGAAGGAAAAAAGAAAGGATGCATTGAAAATATATTTGTGGGGAAAATAGAATAATTTAGTCTGGCTCCCTCAGCTCAGGTCTGGCTGGGGGATGGAGCAGCACATTTCTTGTAAACAAGTTGTGTGTGGGTGGAGTTGGTGCACATATGCACCAATGTATCTTTTTAGTTTTGTGGCTATTTTGTGTTCTGCAGTTTGTGAGGCAGGCTGGCAGCAGAGAGCTTGTGTCTAACAATAGAGCCTGTTTACTCTGCTGGCAGCTGCTCAGTTTCAGTTTTTCTTTGGACTTTGCCAGTAGCAGTTGAGTTTCTGAGTTTCTCTTTTGTACCGCCTAACTCTTAGATGTGTCTGCTGAATAAAGACTATTCCTTCTTCAACCAAGGCTCGAAGGACCTTTTTGTCTGGTCACCTAGCTCGTAGACCTGCATGTGAAGGGTTTGTGAATGGGCTCGATGAGTCTGTGAGCTCCAGACCCTAGCCCTAGCTCTACAATATTCAATGAAATAATAGCAGTAAAGTTGCCAGGTATAAGACAGACAGAGGCCTTCAGATTCAGGAAGCTCAAAGATCTCAAACAGATTCAGTCCAAAAAGGTCCTCTTTGAGGCACATGATAGTCAAATTGGCAAAACTAAAAGACAAAGAGAAAAGCAACAAGTCACCTCTAAGGGAGTCCCCATCAGACTAACAGCAGACTTCTCAAGTGAAATTCTACAGGCCAGAAGAGAATGGGATGAAATATTCAAAATACTAAAAGAAAGAAACTGCCAGACAAGAATTCTATACCCAGCAAGACCATCCTTCAGAAATGAGGGAGAAATACTGTATTTCTCAGACAAACAAAAACTATGAGAGTTCACCAGCACACAACAAGCCTTACAAAAAGATCCTAAAGGGAGTCCTGCATCTGGAATGCAAAAAGTGATACATACCACTACCATGAATACACAAGAAAGAACAAAACTCACAGGGAGAGCAAAAATGCAAACAAGAAAGAGAAAGAAACTGCATTTTATAATCTCCAAAACCCAACAAACACCAAAGATAAACAATAAAAGGGAAACAAAGAAACAAAAATATTGAAAACATCCAAATGAAAATCTGTAAAATGCTAAAAGTAAGACAATACCTTTCAATAATAATCCTAAATGTAAACAGATTAAAGTCCTCACTCAAAAGAGGCAGAATTCCTGACTGGATTAAAAAGCTAGACCCATGTGAGGGAGGTAACCTCACTATTGCTGTAGACAAGGATGCCCACTCTCACCACTCCTGTAAAGGGCATGCAGATTAGAAAGATGAAGACAAACTGTCCCTGTTTCCAGATGGCATGATCCTATATACAGAAAAGCCTAATGATTCTACAAAGAAAACCTCTGAGATTTGATAAATGATTTCAGTAAAGTCGCAGAATACAAAACCAACATGTATCACATATTGCATTCAATTCTGTACTCCACAGGTATATGCAATCAACTATGTTTCAACAAAAAAAAAAAAAAAAAAAAAAAAAAAAAAAAAAAAAAAAAAAAAGAAAGAAAGAAAGAAAGAAAAAAAAGCCTACTTACAGGCATTCCTGTATGCTCCTATTTCCATTATTTAAATCAGACTTTCCTTTCTTGCTTAGTAAATTTTCTTCTGGAATTCATAATTTTATCAAGTTCATCATCTCTGCTGCCAAAATAATAATTATAAAATACAAAAATTGGGCCGGCCCGGTGGCTCACTGCTATAGTGCGCCGCTTGGTAAGCGCGGCGGCGCTCCCGCCAAGGGTTCGGATCCCACATACAGACCGGTTCCCGCTCACTGGCTGAGCGAGGCACGGGAGCAACGCCGAGGGTTGCGATCCGTTGCCGGACACGGAAAAAGACAAAAAAAGGGGGGGGGGGAAATAAATAAATAAATTAAGTTGCATTCTATCTAGCATGTGACATTAAGAGAGTGATTTGTTTTTAATGTAAGATGAAGGGACACCAATCTATCTTGCACAGACTTTTTCTGCATATTTTTTTCTGGCTCCATTTACCACTTACACAATCCCACTCTTCTGAGTATACAAAAGTAGTTTCAGTTCTTGACTAAACCCTGCTGTTGCAGACCTATTTTTTTCACATATTACATAGTATACCTTACTTGCTATTATGTATGTATGTATGTTTTAATCAAACTTTATTTTTAGATCATTATGGATTCACATGTATTTATATGAAATAATACAAAGAGATCCTGTGTGCTCTTTATCCTTTTCCCCCAATGGTAAATTCTTGTAAACGCATGGTATAGTATCATAACCTGGATACTGACATTGCTAGAGTCAAGATACAGAATATGTCCATTATCCCAAGGATTCCTAATGTTGCACACCCTTGGCAACTACTAAAATGTTCTCCATTTTTATAGTTTTGTCATTTCGAGAATGTTTTATAACTGGTATCATACAGTACGTAACCTTTGGTGACTGGCACTTTTTTACTCAGCACAATTTGTGGAGATCTAGCCAGATTGTTGTATGTGTCAATAATTCACTCCTTTTTATGGCCCAGTAGTATTTCATAGTATGGAGGTATCATAGTTGGTTAACCATTCACCTGCTGAATGACATATGAACTGAGTCCCAATTTCAGCTACTGCAAATAAATCTGCTATGATTATTTTTGCTTTTGTGTGAAGCTGTGTTTGTTTTTCTGGAATACATGACTAAGAGTGAAATTGCTGGTTTGTAATGCTGGAACTATCTGTTTAGTTTTATATAAAATCTGCCAAACTGTTCTCCAGTATCTTTGTACTACACCTTTCATTCCCACCATCAATTTGAGTGATCCACTTGCTCTGCATCCTAACCAGCATTTTGTGTTGTCACTTTTTAAAAAATAAATTTAGCTATTCTGATAGGTATGTAGTAATATTTTATTGTGGTTTTTATTTGTATTGCCATATGCATTGTGGTATTAAACTCTTCTTTTTCATGTGCTTATTTTCATCTCTATGTCCTCTTTGGTAAAATGTGTGTTCATATTTTTTGCTCATTTTCTATTTAAATTGTCTGTTTTTTTTCCTGTCGAGTTTTGAGAAGAAGTTTATCATAGTCCTTCATTAGATATATGCTCTGCAAATATTTCCTCTCACTTCAAAGATTATCTTTTTATCACATTAGCAGGGCAGACGTTTCAGTTTTTGATTAAATACACTTTATTTTTGTTTTTTCTTTCACCGTTGGTGTCAGGTCTAAGAACTACCTAGCTTTAAGTCCTAAATATTTTCTATATACATATTTTTAGTTTTCAGTTTTATGTTTAGAATTGACGTCTGTGATCTATTTCGAGTTAATTTTTGTCTGAGGTGTGAGGCTTAGGTTAAAGTTCATAATTTCAATAATGAATGTCTATTTCTTTCATCACCATTTGTTGAAAAAAAACCATCTTTTCTATGAATTACTTTTGCACTTAGTCAAAAATATATTAGGTATATTTTTTTGGGTTCTATGTTTTATTCCCAGTTATATATATTCCCCTCAGGAACTACACACTATCTTGATTATCTTGAAATTAAGTAGACTGATTTCTACCTCATTATTCTTTTTAAAGTTCTTTTATATATTATAGTTCTTTTGGCTTTCTATATGTATTTTAGAATACTTTGATCTCCAAAGACATCTTCCTGGGATTTTGATAAGAATTTTGTTAAACCTGTGTATCAATCTGTAAAGCACTGACATCTTTACTATGTTTAGACTTTCAATCCATAAACATAGTATGTCTCTACATTTATGCAGACTTGTTTTTTCATTTCTTTCATCAGATCTTTGTAGTTTGCAGCACCCAAGCCCTGTGGATGTTTTGTTAGGATTATACCTTGTACAACTATTTTTAGAGATTACAAATGATATTGTATTTTTAACTTTGATCTTCACATGTTAATTTCTAGGATGTAGAAGCACGATTGATTTGTATATCTTTATTTTATATGTTGTAAACTTGCAGAATTCACTTATTAGTTTCAGTATTTGTGTGTGTCTGTGTGTGGGTCTGTGTATGAATTACCTGGGAATATTCACACATAAAAAATCATGCCATCTGTTAATAAGGACAGTATTATTTCTTCCTGTCCAATTTGTGTGCATTTATCTCCCTCTCCTGCTTACTGCACTGGCTGAGTAAGAATGCTGAGAGTGGATGCCTTTGCTTTGTTCCCAATATTAGGGGAAAGCATTCAGTATTTCACCATTAAGTATGATGTGTGCTGTGTGGTTGTTGTAACAAACTTTATCAAATTTAGAACTTTTTCCTCTATCCCTATTTTTCTGATAATTTTATTATGAATAGATGTTAAATTTTGTCAAAAACTTATGCACTGGTGTTATCTTAATGTGATTTTTCTTCTTTAGTCTTTTAGTATGGTTGAGAACATTGACCTCTTCGCATTCTGTATCTGGCATTTTTTTTTATTCTGAAGTCTTTCTTATTTGATATTAATATAGTCATTCTTGGTTTTTTAAAATTAATGTTTGCATGATATATATTTTTCCTTTTTTTTTTTTTTTTTTTACTTTCAACTTTCCAAGATTTTAATATTTGAAATGAGTTTCTTCTGGACAGCTGGGTTATGTCTTTTTAATTCACTCTTTGATCTAAGTCTTTAATTGATATATTTAGACCACTTACACTTAATATAATTATTGATATGACAGCCTTATATCTGTCATTTTATTTTTATTTGTTTTTTTTATTTTTCTGTTTTCATCTTCCTGCTTTCCTATGGATTACTTGAATATATTTTATATTTTAGAATTTTATTTTGATTTATCTGTAATGTTTTATGTGTATCTCTTTTCAAAGCTTTCTTTTATTATTATTATTATTATTTTTTTTATTTTGTGGCTAGCCAGTACAGGACCATGATGTTACAATATGGTGTTACAACAAAACTGAGCTAACCAGCCAGTGTTGTATACCTTTCTTAGTGGTTGTCCCAGATATTATTTAATAAATACATAACTTTTCACTGTCCACTGGTGTCATTTACCAGTTTGAGTGAAATGTAGAAAACTACCTTCTTTTATTTCTTTTTGCCCTTTCTCACTTATAACCGTCTTTAGTATTTTTTCTCTATATATTTAGTGGTATAATTTTTGTTTCAACTATCAAATATAGTTTAGAAACCACAAAGAAGATGAAACTTATTGTGTTTACCCATAGTTGTGCATACTGGATTTTTTTTCCCCAATGTTTCAAGGTTCCATATTTTATTGTTTTATTTTTTCTTACAGAAGTATTATCAGCTCTTATATTAGAGTAGGTCCAAAGACAGATCTCTTAGCTTTCCTTTATCTGAGAATCTCTTGATTTCCCCTTTATTACTGAACAATACTTTCACAGGATATAAAATTATAGCTTGTCTGTTCTTTTCTTTTCAGTACTTAAAAATATTGTGCCACTGCCCTCTAGCCCGTGCCACTTCCCAGATGTCTGACAAGAAATCCAGAGACATTTGAGTTGTCATTTCTCTCTCATTGCTTTTAAGATTTCTTCTTAAATAAAAGTATGAAGTTTCAGCAAAGAAACATAAACTTCCAGCAAGACATAAAATAGAACCAAATGGAATTTTAAAAATGAAAATATGATAACTGAAAAAAAAAGAAAGAAAAAACTCCAAGTGAGGGCTCAACAGACAAATGGAGGTGATAGTGAAAAGAATCAAACAATTTGGAGACCGAAAAATAGAAATTGCCCAATATGACCAACAGAGAGAGAACAAACTAGAAAAAAATCACAGCCTCAGGGACCGTAGAAAGTATAACAAAGATCTAATGTGGGTGTTATCGGTGTTCAGAAGAAGAGGAGAAAAAACATGGGTCTGAACAACTACACAAAGAAATAATGACTGAATGATTGCAGTTATAAACAGCAGATTATCTTACTGATATTGGCTTAAGGAATAATGACTTTTTTTCCTCTTCTGTACAAATATAAACAGTTTCAGTGTTGGTGCAAATCTCAATTATGCTCGAGATCTTGTTCAGCGTCTTAGCTATTATATGGACTCTTGTCCCCCCATCAAGATTGCTGCTGTAGTTCTGGTCATTACATCTTTACACTAGCATCTTAAATTTGCAGGAAAGAGTGGATTGAAAAGGAGAATTTTCATTCATCAAGGAGAAAAATACTTTCCAAAATAGTATTTCATCAGATTTTGGTCAATATATCTTCTACTTTCCAGGAAGTTGTCAAACAAGTATTTATTAATTTTTTCCTAGTTTTATTATGAGAGTTGACAAAAGACAGAGGTTTGGGAATGGCTTTTGGATAGCCATGCAAGAGTCCACAACCATGATGATGCTACACTTATGTTTTTATTTAGCAATTTTTCTCCTAAGTCAAACTTTCTAAAGATAATAATAAGTTCTTAGTATGTGGTTTTTAAATAAATATATAAATGAGTGTCTAAACAATAGTAATATATTTTTACCATTTGTAGAATGACTATGGACCAGACAATATTCAACCTAAAGGATTAAGATACAATATTTCACTTATCATTAAGAAGTATAAATTGTCATTTTCATTTTAAATATGGTAATTGAGGCTGAGCAAGTTTCTTTAAACTTTCCAAGGTAAAAGAGCACATTAATAGAGAAGCCATTCTCTGAATACAGACAGATCCAATTTCAAAGGCACTTTTTTTATTCTACATCACTCATTTAGCTCTCAGAGCCTAGCACAGCACCTGCAGGATAGTAAGCTTTGATAAAATTAATAAATGAATGAGAGTAGAATAAAAGCCAGGCATTGGTTTGGGTGAATAAACGTAGAAAGATTTGTTTTTCCTTGTTTATATTTTCTCATCCTGTTTGCTGTTTCATTATTTTTCATCACAATCCTATCATTTCTATCTTATTAACTCTAATTTCATCATGTGGCTCAATCAATTAGAAATGGTCTTCACTTTTCTTATATCTACTTACTCCATGCAATTTATAAGTGCAAAATGATTTAAAGAGTATTCTCGATAGTAGGTTTTCAGCTAGAGATAAAGGGAATTTTATTTTTAGGGTATTTTCAGTCTAAATCCAATTCTAACTTCTAACCCAATGCTTTCCTATTAACTTGGAGTGATTTCAGTTTCTAAAGTGAATGATAAAGTCAGTCAACTAGTTCTGGTTTCTAAAGCACTGTGGAATCTTAGTCTAATAATGTACCATCACGATGGGAATGGGATCTCCCTCTTAGATATACTGGTATTTTTGGAACCAGTCAATATATTTTAAATTAATAAAAATCATAAATCATTTAATTTCAATTTGTTCCACTAGAAAATGTCTATTTTATAGCATTGCCATACTGACTAGAGAAATCACAAAACCTTCTTTAATATCCTTCAGCTATCAAAACATTTAAGAATCACTTTTCTTCCATTTATTCTTAAAGGAAAGTGTGACTAACTGCAAAACATAATTTTCTCTCTCTCGTGAATAGTGGTCCTCATTATTATTCCATCTGACGTGCATAGCACTTTCCAAGAAAGATTCTGAAGTGCTACACAGGACCACCTTCTCCATGTATTTTAATGGCATTATTTGGAAGCTCAAATATCTCTAAACAGAAAAGACAAAACAGCTGTATTTCCCTTTCAGTGCATCATTAAACTAGTAGCTGTGTATCATTTTCTCCCTACTTTTTAAAAACTTTGACTCTATGATCAGATGTATTTACTAGGAAGCCTTTACGGGAGCCTGTTTCATGTGCAGTACAACATGTTAATGTTTACTCGAGGTAAGTGGCAATCCCCCCACACCTCCCCTCACTGCCTCTCAGGCTGTGGTCCATTGCCTTCATTCCTTACAGCAGCTACTATGTCTTGGGATGAAGCTATTGCCCGGCTGGTAAGAAATTCCCTCACTTTCTCTTCCCGTTTCCCCACTTTCTTCCCCTAAAGGAGGTTGTGCCTTTTTAGAATCCCACAGGTCAGTTAATTCTACCTCAGGATGCCAGTGCCTTGCAGATATGTGCATTTATTCTCATGAAAACTTTTCTCCTCCCCTCCTCTTTTAACATACTTCCCGGTCCTTTTTATTTTCTCTGTCCTATTTTCTTTTCATTTGTTCTATTAGTGAGTGAAAACAAAACAACACTAAACCTTGGTAATTGCTAAAAAAAAAAAAAAAAAAAAAAAAAAAAAAGCCCTAATGATAAACTGTCATCCTAAAAACCAAAACTAAAATGAAATGAGGTAAAATATGATGCACTCCAAAACTAACATTATCAACCACTGACTTTGTAAACCAAACTGTTTACAGTGTAAGCAGGAGAAACTTGAGTTTAAATAGTAAATCACTGAATTCAACAAAAAAATGTCTGTGATGTGTAAAATTTTAACTTTAGGACTGCTGTAGCTCTGAAATAAACTCTCTAATATTATCAGAGATTTTCTAGGAAATAAAGCATTTTGTGACAACATTGGATTTTATCCAGTGACATTAGACATTAAAATTCTGTTAGCTATGCCACTTTAAGACTGTAAAACTTTGAACAATTCATTTAACCTCAGAATCTAATTTGTAAAAATATAAGATTGTGAGAAATAACCTCCCTTGTCCTTTTAAACTATCAGATATTAAACTTTTCATGATTTTAAAACTATACTCCAAAACAATAACTACTTTATTACAAAGACACATGTGTATGTGTATATATAATAAATATACATTAAAAAATAATTTGTGATCATTTTCTGTCTAAACCAAGGAAATATTTGTTATATCAATGTTCTTTAAAAGAAGGTCATTGGAAATATACATTTCAATAGAAACAAAACTTGACAAAATTATGTTTCATTGCAAAATATTTTAGAGACTTTGAAGCATTCACCTTGAATCTAAAAGTTTGTAATAAATAGCATATTTTTTTCTACGGGAATAGGTGCTGGCTCATTCTGTTTAGCCTAAGTGACTTTGACTGCTCATCAAAGGTACATGCGTGTCTCCAAGTTTGGATCAGCTCATTCTGGCCACATGCAAATGTTAGATTTCAGATTGAAATGTAAAATCAGTGTAAAGAGGAAAGATTAATCTAATAGAATAAATAAAAAATTGTAAGCAGGCAGAATGTGGCTGATAGCAAGCTGTTAGTGTACTCAAAAAGTCTTGCTTCATGTTTGTATATTACACATCCTAAGCATAGCTACTGGAAGACCTTTCCCCCATTCCCATTAGACAATCTGTTTTTAATAATGCAAAGAGAAAATGATTGTTTATTGCTTAGTTTATTCACCATGGTTTGCATCTGTATAAGGCTGATTTTCTGTGCCCTCTTACCTTACCCAGCTCACCGAGTGGATACTTAAGTACAGGAGGGAATGAGAATCTATCCTCCTAAGGATATCTCACTATTGTGCATAGAAAATGTATACATAGTCTAAATTAGAGGAATTGTATTTAGTTTATATGCCTATTTCTCAAATGTTGAGTATAGTTTATCTCTAAAAATTGTTCTGGGAGATTTTTAAAGCAGATCACCTGTTTTTTATTTCTCAGATCTCTTGCTATCCCCCACCCCTATTAACTAAGTAACTTTGAACTTTCAATTGATAAACACAAGTTCAACATAAATTAGATGACAAGTACATCAGAATTCAACTTGGTTAAAATGAAAATCACTCAAAGTACTTATTGCTTGAAATGAATGTGTAAACATATTTCTATTAATTAAAGAATCCACAAATGTTTGTTTTTTATATCTTAGTACAATGACTATTCATGATATCATGTCTCAGTCAAAATTGTGTGGGTGACTGGACCTAGAAGGGACCGTACCTGCATACTTAGGTAACTGATCCTCAAGCCATTATTCTTTTGTCAGCTCTTATGATTAATAACGGTAATGTGCCCCAATTTAGACTTTTTCAATGAAAATTCTGCTTGCAATTAATTTTCAAGTGTGAACTATAGCGAAGTCACTCAAGGTCCATCATTCAAAGATGTCCAGGATACAATCATAATGTAGAAAAACATGAAATTTAATATCATAGTACCAATATTTGAGTCCTCACTTTACTATGTTTTAGAACCCCAGCTTTGTACTATTAAATTAACCTTCTAAGATCTCAGTTTCTTCATCTATAAAAGAGGTAAATTTTGTTATTTTAAAGATTAAATTAGTTTATCGATAAAGAAGTAACCAACCAGAAGTATTAACACTAAAAATATGACATGTTAGATTAAAAGCTTCATTCATAAATATTTTACAGTAGCATCAAGAGCTAGTAATTTACTCAAATGTAGTAGTAATATAGGCCCAAATGTACAACATTGTTATCAGGACACTTTGTTTAAGATCTAAGATTCTTTAGATTGCTGACTGGCAAGATCAGAATTTATAGAGTCAGGCCAGAAACCACCGAATAGGAACTATCAATCTCCTCAAGAAACCATTAACCATATTATTTCAGTTAGTAATTATTTATTGTATATTTAAGGTGGGTACACTTTAATTAAAAGGAAATAAGAAGCATGATGGTTTGGACAGGGAAAATAGCCAGATAGAGCAGAAATGGTCCATCCAAAAAACATCCAAGGAATAGTATAAATCTCATAAAACGAATATAACAAACATTAGATTTTTTTCCTCCTTTTTTTCCCCCTGCACCCAAATATCATATAATTATTTAAACAGTTTAAAGGTGTCCAGGAACATGACAGGAGATAAGCATGAATCTTGCTCAGAGTCATAACAAAAATACACAACAATTAGGTGGTATTATCAATATTAAGTTGCAAAAAAATAAAACGTTAAGAAATACGAGGTTGCTTTTCAAATTTTCAGTATATTTTCAACAGTCTTTCTCATTGTGTACTCAGAATACCACTGAGACAAAAGGGGCAAGATTTAGTGAACTATGCTTGCAGTTGAGCAAAACAAACCCAGAAACTGGAGGTAGAGCTGAAAACAAAATCCCTTGACTTCCAGCTGCAATGTTACTTAAAAACGTTGAGAAGAACGGACTATGATTTAGTCTACTTTGCCAGCTCTTGCTTTTGCATTATAAATTTTTTAGCACAAGTGGATACATGCCAAGCTTTTTTGTATGGATTTCCTCAGCAGTTCTGCTCCTCTTGCCAGGTCTCTACTCCTTCATTGTGAGCACTTATTACAAGTTGTAATGCAGTCTCCCAAGGGCCAAGTGGCTATGCCTGCAAGTAGCGGTTATTAGTATTTCAAAATCATAATTAGTGCATAGAAAAAAGCCTGTAAAGGGGTTATTATCAATGTACATCTTTTAATGTCAATAGATTATTAAGAGGGTTGAAGTAGATGGTCAACATTCTTTATTAAAATTAGATAACCGTGGTTTTAATGTTTGAGGCAAGAGATGAAGATTTCAGGGGTGGTAATAAGGTTTATCAGTGCTTTTTTGCTCTTTTGTTGTCCTCGGTTGCCAATTCTTTCATTCTTTCACTCATTCACATATTTTGTTTAACATATAATTATTCATTTCATAATTAACAATTAATTTGTTTAAGAAAACCTTGAACTGTATATGATTTAGGAATCTCTAATTTTTCATTTGTGCTAGCTTTTCCTCTCTAACATTTAAATCTCATTTCCTGCTAAACGAATTAATATAATAAGTTTAGTGATTCTTAATTGTGAACATACCACTTCTATTACGTGTTAATATTTTGTACAAAGTTTGCTTTGGGAAAATCCCAGAATTCTCTTGAGATTAATTTTCTTATTTTTTAAAGCAAACTTTTTGTTTTGAGATGATTGTAGAATCATGTGCGCTTGTAAGAAATAATACAGTGCGATTCCGTGTATTCTTTATCCATTTTATCCAAAAGTTAATATCTCACAAAACTATAGTATATTGTCACAACCAGAATATTTATGCTGATAACAGTCAAAACAGAGCATCCCTGATGTTTTCCTTTTATAACCACACCTGCCTCCTCCTATCGCCAGTTCACCCTTGACAATCCATGAAAACCACTAAAGTTCTCTAAAGTTCTATGATTTTTGTAATTTCTAGGATGTTATATAAATGGAATCATATAGTACATTAACTTTTGGGCTTGTTTTTTTAAGCTCTCAGCATAATTCTTTGCAAATTGATCCAGGCTGTTCTGTTACCAATAGTTTTTTTTATTTGCCAGGTAGGATTCTATGATGTCAATGTGCCAATGTGTATTTAACTACCCACTTGTTGAAAGACATCTGGTTTGTTTTCAGGATTTGGTTTTAAGTGAATCATTCTTTTATGAATGTTTGTCTATAGGCTCTTGCGTAAACATAAATCTTTATTTTGGGGGGATAAATGCCCAGGAGTGCAATTGCTAGGTCACATGGTAGTTGCGTGTATAGTGTTTTTAAGAAACTGACAAACATTTTAAATTACAGATTTAATTTTATCAGTAGTTAAAGGACAATTCAGATAATCTATTTCATCTTGGTGGACTTTGGCAGTTTTTCTTTTAAAGAATTCGTTCATTTCTTGAAAGTGTTGAATTTATAAACACACAGTTGTTTTTAGTGCTCCCTGGTCACCTTTCCAATGGCTACAGAACATGTGGAGGGACATCTCGTTCCATTCCTAGTATTCTCTTTCTTCATGTTTGTCAATTTTAGTGCTTTTATTGATATTTTTTACCTTAACCAGCTTTTTTGTTTCAGTGATTTTCTTTATTGTTTTTCCGTTTTAATTTTCATTGACTTCTGCTTTTATCCTCATCATTTCATATCTTCTGCTTGCTTTGAGCTTATTTTGATCTTTCTGTTTTGTTTTGTCTTAGTTTCTTGATACAGGAACTTTGCTGATTTAATACATTCATTTCTAATGTGAGAACAGTATGCTGTAATTTTTATTCTCTACACTGCATTAACTGCACTCAATACAAAGTGATTTGTTATATTTTCATTTTCATTTAGTTATACGTATTAATATAAGCATTTTCTTTGAAGCTTTCTGTTATGGTCTGAATGTTTGTGTCCTCCCAAAATTTGTATGTTGAAGTTTTAACCCCCAATGTGATGGTATTAGGAAGAGGTGCCTTTGGGATGTAACTAGGTCATGAGTTTGGAGCCTTCATGAGTGGGGCTTATAAAAAGATACATAAGACAATCTCTCTCTTCACCATGTAAGAACACAACAAGACGACAACCATCTGTAAACCAGGAAGAGAGCCCTTAACAGGAAACCAACTATGCTGGCACTCTGATCTCGAGCTTCCCAGCCTCCAGAACTGTGAGAAACAAATGTCTGCTCTTTAAGTTGATAGTATTTTGTTATCGCAGCCAGAGTTGACTAAGATACTTCCTATTTGACCAATGGATTATTTAGATATGTTTTGTTCAATTTCCAAGCTTTTAGAGACTTTTCTATCTGTCTGTCTTGATTTCTAGTTTGATTTTGTCTTTTAATTTTTGTGAGGTTTATAGGCCAAGATATAGTCTATGTTGGTGAATATTTCAGAGTATCTGAAAGAAAGTATTTTGCTGTTATTGGATGGTAGTTCTATATATGTCAGTTTAATTATGACAGTTGACTGTATTATACAGTTATTCTGTTTCCCTGCTGATTTTACATGTATTGCTAATTTTGAGGTATTGAACTCTCAATCACACTGTGCATTTTTTATTTCTCTTATTAGCTCTGTCAGTTTTTGCCTCATGTCTTTTGAAACTCTTTCATTTGGTGGGTACACAATTAGGGTCTTTATATCTTCCTTGTGGAATCATCATTTTATAATCCTTGCCACTAGTGATTTTCTCTGAAATCAACTTTATCTAATATCAAAATAGCCACTCCTGCTTTTTTGATTAATATTTGCATTATATATATATTTTTCATCCTTTTATGTTTAAGCTACCCATGTTGTATTTGAAATTTTCTTTCTATAAACACCATATGGTGTGTCTTTTATAAAAAAAATCATGCTACCAATCTCTCTCATTTTGTTTAGTATGTTTAGGTCACTTACACGTAAGGTAATTATTGACATGTTAGTGTTTAAGCCTGCTCTTCAATTATTAACATTGTTATTATTATTATTTGTTTTGTTTTGTTTCCCATTCTTTTCTCTTCCTGTGGATTGTTTGAATGTTTTAAATACTGCCATATGATTTATTTATAGTATTTCTGAGAAAATCACTTTATACACATTTTTAGGGTTGAACTACTTATTACAATATAATATATAACTCATCAACTCTACTTGGTATCATTTTACCACTGCAAGTGAAGCGTAGGAAACTTAGTTCCATTCAGGTCCCTTTATCCGCCCTAATTTCTAGTACAATTGTCTTATGATTTAAGAAATTAATTCCTTTATTTTTACCCCTTCACTGTTCTTACCATTAGGTCCTGCTGAAACAGGAGTGGGAGGTTAGAGGTGGGGTGGGGTAAGCATTTTCCATTGTTTTTGGTAGGAGTATGATGAGTATTTCTAAGTTTTCCCCTAGAGGGAACTGGCTTTTCTTGGAACTTCTGTTTTCTGTGCCTGTTGGTAGTTAAAGGTCGGAGGCTTCTACAGCATCCATCTGGGATATATGTACTGTCTGGGGTGCGTGGAAGTCAATATGCACACCCAGGAAACCTTCCATTCCACCATTCCTCAAATCCAATGGCCTTACCCTGCCTGCTGCCTTTTTCCACTTCTCAGAGACTTTCAGTGCTTGTTTGTTGTATGGGGCCCAGGGATTTTTAGTTGCAAAGGGGAGGACCTGGAGGAATAAGACTACTTCATCATGGCTTAAGCACTCTTTTTTTGTGTGTGTGTGTGAGAAATGTGAATTCCCAAGTTTTCTTCCAGGTCTGGAATCTAAAGAGAGTGATGAGAATAAGGTTTAAGTTTACCAGTAGAGCACTGAGAAGATATGTTTTCTACGTTTTAAGAAGAAATATTATTAATAGTCAGAAGTCATGATAATTTAGCGGGATTAATAATTTCATCAATTGGGAACTGACAGAGATGTCTCAGAAAAACCTGGACTGTCAGAACACTCTGCCACTCAAAATTCCTAGTTGTGTTGTTACAAGTGAGAGTTTTCACACTATACATACTTTTCAATTGGAAATGTGTTAAAAATCTTTAAATGTAAACTCAAACAGGACTCTAATGGAATCAGGCATTTCACTACCTTTACAAACCTGCCCTTTTACTTCCAAACATGAATACTTAAGTGTATTCTTTTCACATGCATAAAACTGTCCACAGACAACTTTTGTGTTTAATCTTAATATTCCTATTATATTTGGTAACATTATATTTATGGATTTATCTATATTTATAAGTGATAGTTCTATAATTTTGGGAGGGCTGAAGGGATCTGCTTTTTTAACATTTTGGTTTTGATGCTGCTACCATAGAATGTACTGTAGAGCTCTGTATCATTTCCCACGATCTGGAAGAGTTTAAATAATAATAGAATGATCACTAAGGCTTTTCAAAAGTTGGTCATTCTTCCATTCCAAATTCTTATGACAATACCTTCTTACACTTTTCAATCATTATTGTATTAATATGTCAATTTTTATTTTGCTAGGATATTGTTTATTCAGATTTTTTTAAAGTTGAATCTCTTCTGTAAATAATGGTTATTCTTGAATATATTTTACTTTCTTCCTCTATTCCTATATTAGGCTTATAAGCACTTCTTTTTTAGGTAAAAAAAATAAAAATCTTATTTACTGAGAAATTCTTGCTGATTTTCACATAGGGGTGTGACAAAAATGACTTCAGAATTTATTGTTAGTCAATCTACAGAAAATACAAGAGATGACTGAACTGTTTTGTAAAACCCCTCTGTGTCTTATACCCGCCCTTTCTAACAGTTACATTCAAAATTCTCTTCCCACCTACACATCTGGTGGTAAATAATCTTTACTCCATGAAGTTTATGAAATTCTTCATGACTTGATACAAGCATTGACAGTGCCATTTTTGATTTATGTGACATCTAGCAGATTGATTTGTGATAATGTCACTGAGAGGCCACGTAGCTTATATCAGGGGTTAGCAAACTATGGTCTTTATAGCCTCCTTTGTTTAAAAATGGTTATAATGAAAAATTTTGATGACATATAAAATTTATATTAAATTTTAAGTTTAGTGTCCATAAATAAAGTTTTATTGAAACATAGCCATGATCTTTTTTACACATATTTTCCATGGCTGTTTTCATCCTATATGGGACAGAGTTGTGTAGTTGCAACACAAACTCTATGGCTCACAAAACCTAAAATATTTATTAAATGGTCCTTTACAGAAACTAAGTTGCACAGCTTGACCTATATATTCACATTACACTATGATTGCAAAGTATAGGTGTTTGACCTTATTTAAATTTTTGAATGAATGATCTTACATAGTGAAATGTATAAGTATATACCTACACTACACATCTCTTCTCTATTAATTTTGCCATTTTTTCAGTTGATTCTTTTAGCTTTTCTAGATAAATTTTTGCAGTGATGAAAATGCTAATTACCTTGATTTGATCCCCACATATTGTAAACATATATTGAAATATAACTCTGTACCCCATAAATATGTATAATTATTATGTGACAATTAAAAAGAAAGTAAATAAGTAGAGAAAATATTGCTTGGAAGTATTGGAAAAGAATATAAATAATTATCATATTATTTATAGACAAAATTATGTATCTAGAAAAAACTAAGAGGATCAAATGAGTTCATTTTGCCTACCTCTTCAAAACATTATCTTTTAGACTTATTTAGCATTTTCTATTATTTTTTAATTCATAATTTTAAGTTTTTCTCTATTAATTCTTTCACCTAATTTTCTTCTGTTTTATTCAAATTACTTTTCTAATTTTTAAAGGTAAGTTTTAAGGTCCTTCATTATTTATTATTATTCTTTTTTGTTAATACAGGCATTTAAAAGCTATAATTTTTATCTGAGTACTTTTATTTTTTTGCCATAACTCATAGATTATGTCTTGTTATCTTTCCCTTTCTGAGACACTGATTTTAATTTTGAATTCTTGGAGGAATTTATCTGAGAGTGCTTTCCCCCAACCCAAGTAGTCTAGATTTATTTCTAAGTACATTCAATTATGTCTAGAGACAGTACCCTGTAAACCTCTAATGTTTAAATCTCAGATATCCTTTGTGGCCATGGCTAAATATTTTATTTTCCCTGTGTAAATGATGTTCTGTATAGATAGTCACTAAGCCAGCTCTGTTGATTGTATATTTAAGGCTTCCGTGGGTCACTCACTTTTGTCTTCCAGATTAATAGTGCTCAGAGCATGGTCTTTGAACCAGGCGGTTTGTGGCAGGCTTGTTAGTAGTCCAAGATGAGGTGAGGGCAGAAATGTAGAGTTAGCATTTTGAATTTTTAGTAGCAATTTGAAAGAGTAATTTTATTTCCATTACACTTAATATTAAATTTTTCTAATACTTTGTTTTTGCTGTACTTGTAAATTATCAATCTATAATTGTTTGTGGGTGAGGGACCACTCTTTTACTGCAAGTAATTTGAGGCACTCTCATAGATGTCTCTGATTCTAAAAATGTTATATTGAAATATTTTAGTAATGTTGCATTTATATCTATTCCCCTTTCATTTTTTAAAAATGGAATGTCTCATACATTTAATTATTATGATCTTCAGTGCATACATTTTTGTGAATGTCATGTAACTGTCATGAATTTGCTCAATTATTGTGTGATGTTCATCTTTTGTACTCCTAACCTTAACTTACACCTTGCCTGAAAATAATATTTCCTTTCCTGTTTTCTCTTTTCTTGTACTGATTTATCCATTCCTTTATTTCTCACATTAAAAAAATGCTTAAAAAGCACTTACATTAGAAAATATACTCACTGTGCATTAACTAAGTTTAAAAGGAAAAACAGTGTACAGATGTTGGATATGCTGAACTAACAGCCTTTATCTCTTAAAAGAGAATTCAACTCAATTATAGCATAAAAATTGCTATATTTGGTTTTATTACTTCTTTTCTAATTTATGTTAACAATTTATTTTAATTTTGTTGTTTTCTTTTTTTCTGATTTTTCTAATTTTCCTGGCACTATCAAGGTGGTATTGATTCACCCCTTTTCCCTCTTTGTTCATATGAAAATTCTATTGAACTTTTCTATTTTATTAAATTTTCAGACAAAAATATCTCTACCAATGAAAATTCAATAGCAATTCTCACTAATATTCTCTATACTCTGTCTCACAACTTCTTCACCCCAATCCCCAGAACTGAGACTTTTAGAACACACTGACATCCATGTCTTACTCAAATCATACTCTATCATATTACATATAAATAATCTATTACCTTTATTTTCTCTTTCCCCATGACATGCTGTCTCAAAGTAGTTTAATTTTTTTTTTTTTTTTTCTTTTTGTCTTTTTTCGTGACCGGCAATGGATCGCAACCCTCAGTGTCACACCCGTACCGGACCGGGACCGGCAACGGGATCGCAACCCTCGGTGTTGCGCCCGCACCTTGCTCAGCCAGTGAGCGGCCGGTTAAAGTAGTTTAATTTTGATCAGGTTACTTTGAATCATAGTTTACAAGTGTAATTGTTTGCAATTTCAAACACTTACTCCTTTCAAGTCACCTTATTATTCATTACTCATTTATTTATTTAGTAAACACATACAGTATTTAGTATGACACAGTCAATGTTCTAAGAACCTTACAAATATTAAATGAACTAATATCTTATGAAGGTTATGACTAGTGTAAGTACTATTACATCTAGTTTGCAGACTAGGAAACTGAGGTGTGGACAGCCTAAATAACATTCCCTAGGTTAAGGTGGCTTATAAGTGGTGCATACAGGATTTAAACTCCGGAGATCTAGCTTCAGGGCCTGAGTTTAAATTCTGTGTGCACCACTTATAAGCTAAGTCTTATATGTTTAATCTTCCTTTATGCTCTTCCCTTGATGTTCCAGGCCACCATTTTACATCCCCCAAATGACTGACCTTCCCTCCAAGTTATCTATCAACTTTGTCAGTTCCAGGTAGTTTTCTCTGGGTGGTTCTTGAATATCCTTAAGTTTTCTTATTATAAACTTGTTGTTCTAATATTTTATCTCTCTTATCTAGAAGCTCTATTTCAAAAAGTACATTTTTTGAATTTAAAAAAAAATATTCTTACCCATAGATGCCAGACCCTCTTAGTTTAGTTGTTAGTTACATTTTTAGTATTATTTTCTTGGTGAAGTCTTTGAGTCTCAGAGACAACTGTTAGGGACGATGAACAAGAGTGGTCCTGAGCTGCACTGCTATCCTTGTGGTGAGAGACACTGCACCTGTGATGCCAGAAGAAGAGACTGGGGGTCCTGATAGCAGGCCTCGACCCACCCCATCCACTTACCAGGTTCTTGACTTCACCACAGGAAAGATTTCAAGAGCAGAGTCACAGTAGAAAGTGAGAACAGGTTTAATACAACAGATTAAAATACAGATTCCACAGAGAGGGTGTGGCATAGCTCCAGAGACTGAGCAGGGCCCACACCAAGTTTGATACAAAAGTAAGTTCAGTACAGACATGAAGTCTAACACAGAAGCAAGAAAAACAAAAAGTTTGATACAAAGTGCAGGCTGGCTCAGATGAATAACAGACGGCAAGTCAACCATGGGCAAAGAATAAAAGACATGACAGCCTAACACTATGGGGATTATTATGAGCTGGATTTGCAGGTAAAGCCTAGTACCTCGGAATTTGGAGATGGGGCTTTAAAATGATGATTAGTTAAAATAAGTGTTAGTGTGCGCCCTAATTCAATAGGACTAGTGTCCTTACAAGAAGAGAAAATTTGGACAAACAGACATATCAGGGGCGCGCACACACACACACACACAGGAAAGACCACATAAGAAACAGGGGGAAGATGCCATGTGCAAGCCACAGAGGGACACCTGAGGAGAAACCAACCCTGCCAGCACCTTGATCTTGGACTTCCAGCTTCCAGAACAAAATACCACAGACCGAGTGACTTACACAACAGAAACTAAGAGTTCTGTTGTGTAAGTCACTCGGTCTGTGGTATTTTGTTATGTCAGCCCTAAAAAAACTAACAGAGTGCCATACAATTTGTTGTGAAATCTGGAACATTTATGAGAGTGAAAGGGGAGTAAATAGTAATTGCATGGAGTCAAGAGGCCTAAGCGGGTACTGTCCCCATCAAGCTGGTTTGCATAGAGAGGTGGATGCTACAGTGCACAACCCTGAGCCTGAATGTCATAGTGAGACACACTTACTGTCCCCCACTGGGGGAAGAACTGCCTGCTGGTGGACCACAGCTGAGTCCTTTCCCAGGCACATCTCTCAGCCAAAGAAAGCCAAATTCCACAAGGTGATATTCTCTTCCAGCCTGCATCCGATGATTGGCCTATGCCAGTGGCACACAGATCCAGCTCCCCAGTCTTAATTTGGGGTAACTCAAAAGGGCCATCCCAGCTCCAGAGCTTCCTGTGGGATTAGATGAGGCCTTTCTCACTGCATCATAGACACTGGACACTCAGCTTCTCTCTGACCAATCCTCTGCCTCCCTCCCTCACAGGTCTTGTTCCTGGGAAAATGCTCTAGGAAATGTCACAGAACCCCCTACTAGAGTTTGTGACACAGATATTAGAGTCTCAGTGTGCATTTTCTAGATAACCCAACATAGATATGTAGTCACCCTATCTACCAGTCTGGAGGAGGTATTTAAGGGCTTTGAGCAAGGAAGTGGCAGGATCAGATTTGAACTTCAGAATTACTCTGAATGAGGTGTGGGAAATTGATCAGACAATTTCAAAGTTGCTAACAAGTAAAATACCTTAGGAGGCTATTTAAATAAATCAAGCAAAAAATAATGATGACCCTAGTTTGAGCAGTGCCAGTGAGTATAATGTGTAGTGGACAGACTTGTGAGCAATTAGGATCAGAGGCCATAGATCTTGGTTACTGACTGCCTGAGATGAGTGAGAGAAATGAAATTGAGATTAACATTCAAGTTTATGGCTGTGCCATTGCTGGATAGAGGAAAACAGAGAAAGGGTCTTGATGGTTTCCACTGAGATGATGAATTTCTGTTTGCTCTGTGTAGAATATTGAGTCCTAATGAGTCACTCAAGAGGAAACATCCAGAGTGTATTGGGAGATATCAGTCAGAGCTCAATAAGGTGATCTAGACTTGGATATATCTACAAAGATGATTAGAGAGATAAGATTATTTTTAGGGAAAATGTAGAGTGAGAAAGAGAAAGACCCTAAGATAGAATAAGAAAGAAAAGTAATATTTAATATATAGGCAGAGAACAAAGAGCTCACTGGCAAGAGTGAGATGGAAAAGGCAGACAGGAAAATAAAATTAAGTAAAATGTAGAATTTGGAATGCCAAAGCAAAAATATTTTAAGAACATGAAAATGCTACTGACAGCTTAAGTACTTAAGGGTACAAGTGGCCACTGGATTTAACAACGTGGATGTCAAAGGTGAGTTTAGCAAGGGTTGTGATGGTGGAGTGGTGAAGACAAGAAAAAAAAAAAGACACAGGGAACAGATTATATTGGGTTTGGATAGGGGAGGGAGCTAGAGGAGGAGAGAGAGCTCCAAATGGGGAAGCTGGTCTGACATCTGTGAAGATAGAGGAAGGAAGGAGGTTGAAGTAGGAACAGACCCAGACCACAGTGCAGTGCTGAGAGAGTTTAGGCCAGACCAGTGGGGAGTTCTGGAGACAAAATGGTCCCCTGGGAGATGTCCACATCTTGCAGGAATGAGCCTGTGTTTGTGCCAAGCCATGCACATGCAAATCCTTGCTTAGGGCAGCCAAGGGAAGGTGTGAAGTTGGTGCAGAGCAGGTGGACCCCAAGAGCAGCAGCTGTGCTGTCAGTCATCACATCCCTTGCATCAGGAGGTCCTAGCAGCTGTGTGTGGACCACTGAGCCAGGGGACATGAAGATGTTAAACACACAGGGTCCAAAATAATCAATATAGTAGGGTTCCTAAAATGGTGAGAGATGATGTCTGGCAGGGAACAGGCAGAGTATTGATTTGGGGCAAGATGAAGAAGGTTTCTTACTCTGCAATCTTTTTTATTTCTTTGGAGATGTCACCACCAGATCAGCTTTACTGAATATGTATCCCTGTGGCATATTGGCATGGCTAAAAATGACAATGTTTGATGTTTTATAAAAATACCAGTGTAACTCAAGCTTCTGTATCATCTACTGATTGGTCATGTACTGAAATCCATAGAAGGGATTCAATTAACATTTGGATTTTCTGTGACTTAAAAGGTTACTATGGCATAGATTTCTAGATTTAGCAATTTAAAATGTTTTTCAATGACTTAAGATCATGAACTTAATTCAGTTGATCACTGTGAATTTCTATACAGACACACTCTGTAGGTGAGTGAAAAATTGATTACTTTATCATTATTCTGAGTGTAAAATTTGTAAAAACAGCAGCCCGCATTAGAGGATTGACACAGTTTAACTCATGGTTCTTTCAGATGAGCCACGTACACTTAAAAGTTATATTCTACATATATTAGACAATTTTTCAGGAAAAAAAAAACAGATTGTGCTATAACATCGAATTGTAGGTAATTAAATTTAACACAGATGTCCAACTTTATTAATGCATTACATTTTTTCGTAAAGATGGAAAAAGTACAGTGATTTACTGGCATGCATAAGTAAAGAAATTTACATCTAAATATCCCTGCTTCTATAAATGGTAATACAAGCAAGAAACAAATTACTATAGAAGGAAGATTTCAAACACAAGAGGTAGAGAGCTCTGTGTTAAACAACTTGTCTATGCTACGATCTTAGGCAAGAAATTTAACTTCTCTCAGTTTTTTCATATGTAAAACAGGATAAAAAATACCAAACCCTTGTTTTCTATTTTGTTGTTGTTGTTGTTGTCAAGTAGTTTAGACAGGTGTATCTTTTTTAGTTTCAGTCTTTAAAAAGTTATGTTTTCACTACTTATGCAAATAATATATACATAAAGGTTTTTTGTTGTTACTGTTGTTTAATAAATGGCAATATTAAAAATAAAGTGTGATTTTTCCCTTGAGCCTAAAATAAATTGCTTTAAAATATACAATTTTTATATTATGTTGGTTTTCTTCAAATGAATTATGTCATTTAAGTAAGAGTTAGTTATTCTTTACCTAGAAATATTTAGCTTTGTAATGGCTTTTTGATATTGACATACTCACTATTGACTAAAATATCATTTGCCTTTATAAAATCAGGTTTCCCATTAAAAAAAAGACATATTGTCTCTCAAAATATGCTCAGATATTTATGTTAATAACAAGAATGTTGTTTTAGATGGCTCAGTTTCTTCAATATACAGAGATAAGCATGTTATTTTAGCTATTCTAAGAATCCACAAATTTAAAAAAGATGATTTGTACAATAATGTATCAAAAATGTTCGGTTTTATGTCAATGGAGTTTTCCTTGTAATAAGTGGACTAAAAGAATATATATATGGAAATATGTATATATACATATATATATATATATGTACATATATGTATATATATGTGTGTGTGTGTGTATATATATATATATATACATATTTCCAACAATGTTTCAACATTTTATGTGCAATTATAGTGTGATATGACCAAATGTCACAATCATCCTAAGGGAGGCTCCTTTCTATGCGCTCAAATCCACTCTGGCAATCTTCCATCTCCATCCAGTGACTTGATTTGCTTAACTAAGTGCTTACATTTTTAGGCAGACTCAATCAATTCGCCCATAATTTCAGATTCTGGTGGTAGGTGAATAGGAAATCAGCAATGTATAGGACATGATTTCTTGATCATTTTTTAAATGAACAAGCAAAATGAGTGATACTTACATAAGCAATGTTACCTTTTAAAAATCAACATTTCAAAATTTCCTGATTAGAAAAATTTACTTAGTTCACAGAAGATTTTATCATTTTATGTATGAAAATTTTTCATATATTCCTAACAGCATGAAATTTTTCCACTGGCAGGCAGACTGAATATTTTAAAATATCATGTACTTTATGAAAATATACATATACACATGAGACTATTTTGTAACACAGGTTGAAAATAAATAAATACTCAACAAAAAGCAATAAAGCCCAGCTCTACAGTTTTGAAATTTACCATTTTTAGTGATTTTGGACCATTTTAGCTACTCAGTAAATATTGTTAATTTTTTTTTCCTTTTTGTCTTTTTTTACTGACCGGTAACGGGATCACAGCCCTTGGTGTTGCGCCCGCACCGCGCTCAGCCAGTGAGCGGGAACCGGTCTCCACATGGGATCCAAACCCTCGGCGGGAGCGCCGCTGCACTCCCAAGCGGCACACTCTCCAGTGCGCCACCGGGCCGGCCCAAATATTGTTAATTTTATGAATAACTAAATGAAAGAAATCTGGAGTTCTTGCTATCATGTGAGTTAGGATATGAGAAAGTCTGAAGCCGAATTTATTTCATATGCTTGGAGACAGCACAGAAGGAGAATTTTGTGAGTATTCTGACTCCAGAAATCATATTAATGGAAGATGAAGTTTTCTGAGTTTAAAGATTTGGTCTTGAAAACATAAAGGGTTCAGGTTACTCTCTATTTACCACTGGGCTGAGGAGGCCTTACTGTGGTGTTTGCAATTCAAGAGTAAATACTGTAGAAGAGTATAGCATTATCCTGTGCATTATTTATTTAACAAAATAACAATGTTTCTCTGAGCACAGATTTTCCAATAACTCACTCTCAGTCACAGAGGCAATTTAGTCTGAATTTTATGAGGCAAAAATGTGACCCATGGTGAACTCTGCTAATCTGTGAGTTTGGTATTTATGGAAACAAACTGAGAGTCATGCTACCTCTTTGCCTATAACCCAATGCCGTTTACTCTTAAACAATGTTAACTAATGACAGTGATAGAGTGAAAATATTTTGGTATTATAATAGACTTACTGCTATTTTTAGAAGAATAAATACATTACAATAGAATATTGGGCAGGTTGACAACCTGCTTACACACTGAGTATATATTTTAAACACAGAAATCGTAGGAGAAAATTTGATTTGCAAAACAACAGTGGCAAGATATTATACAGGGAAGGATTTGTTTTCTAATTAGAAGAGGCATTTTAAACCTACCATTTATAAAATTTCAAAGAGCAGGCATTTTTTTATTTACAAGTTTTTCAGGATGGAACCTACATTTTTACTCTGTTTCTTCTGATATCACAGCATGGCCTTCAGTTGTAGTACAAAGGGCATTCTGATGATCTTTGCACGACAAGATTAAAGATGAGAAAAATCAATTTCTATGCCCTAAAGACATAACTACTAGTACAGGATTTCACCAGACCTCAGTTACCTCATAGCAATTTAAACGAGAATCCAAAACTGTTAACAGGGTTATGGGATTTACTGTGGAGAGATTTGATAATCTGTTTTTTGAAAATAGCAAAAACAAAATGTCAAAAAAGTATATATAAAGGAAAGAATTGAAAAGAACTAAAAAAAGCAAGACTATTTTCTTACTCTTATTGTGGACTATTTAGTAATCTCAGATTCCCCAATACAATGCACAGAAAACATACCACACACTTTTATCATCTAGTGCAAATTTCCTTGGGTTTTAGATATCTATCATTATGCATTTGTCCATTTTTCTGGATAGCTGTTTAGATGCCTTCAGATTCTCAAGTAGCCTTTGAGAACTTGAGATCATCATGTGATGTTAAAAGGGAAGAAGGCTAACACTTCTTAAGAATCTACAAATGTCACTAACTTCAGAAACCATACCTTTTAAAATTTTTACAACACCCCTATGAGAAAGATATTGTCACTCCATTTTACAGATAAGGATACCAATTCTTGCTAAACTGCTCAAGGTCTCAGAGCAAGCAAATGATAGCATTAAACTATCTCCTAGATCTTCTAAGGCCAAGTAAGATGCTCTATTTAAAAAATATTTTCTCAGAAACCATAAGAAAATTATTATTTCCTCTTTGTATTATTTTTTATTTCTCTTCTGCTTATACTCATGGATCAAATCTGACTTAGTTTAGTGTCCAGCCCATGGCATTTACTCAATGTTTTGTTTTTGGAGATTTGCGTAAATGAGTATATGTGTGTTACCTGAGTGTATATATATCCTCTTAAAGAGACTCTCTGTATGTCTTCTCACTTCAGAGATCCTCAGAGACATACAGAGGACTGATTTATGTGATTCCAAAAAATAAAATTTTTAGAAAGAAAGAGATGAATGTTATGAGGAGTTGGAGCTTTTAACATTGGAATAGCATTGATGGATCGCATAAAATAGGCAAAATATTACGATATTTATAGAACTCAGAATTTCTTCCAAGTAGACATTAGCATTTGTGCACACTGTTCTGATTAGCACCTACCACTAGAGTGTGAAGCACTTTATACCATTTAGCACTTTATACTTTCAAAATCCTTTTTAATCACTTTATTATTTATATCAGATCAGGCCTAACCTGATTTTTTTCTAATCCATTAATGCTTATGCCTATAAAATAGAATGCTGTAGGTAACATCTGCGGTATTTAAAAATTAACCCATTTGGTAACACCTATTCCAATGGCAAACTGCCCTTTGAAAATAAATGATATATCCACATGGAGCCCTTTACCCTCTCTGGGCCATGGGGAGCTTTCAGGCACCAATGTGCAATTCATATATCTTGCTGTTATGCCTAAAGAGACGTGGAACGGCTATTGTGGTAGGGGTTGTGTGTAACTTTCTTACACTTACATTAATGGACTGAGTGATATACTTGTATTAAACTTTCCTCTTGAAATCTGATAACTGGAACTTAGAGAAAGTCTCATTGTAAAAATCAAAACCATTAAAATTAGTGTAATTGCACAGATATGGCCAAAATTTAGCTTAAAGTGCAATCATTCCAATCACATGCAATATTACAAGAACTTTTCTACACAATTTTTACTGCTGGGGACTAGTGACATCAAAAAAGTCTCCATTCATTTTCCTTTGATTTACAACCATTTGGGTTTGCCCTCAAAGATCTCATGGTTTCTGGGGCTTCTCTGGGAAATGCATGGAGTGTATGTTTAGAAAAATAAAAACTTTATTTCTAGGCTAACCAAATTCATGAGTACATTTTTCTCTCTTCATTTTCCAGTTAGCAACTAGACAAATAAAGCACTTTTTACATAGAATTAAGTAGTGTCTATATCTAGATAGGTCCAGAATGCCTCAGGAAGCTCAAAGTTATGGAAAAAAATTCAAGAAAAAAAACCTCATACATATTTCTATTGTTATTTTCATAACTCAGTGTTTTGCTGATTAAATTTATGTGTCAGCTTAGCTAAGCTATGGTACCCAGGTTTTTGGTAAAACATCAGTCGGGATGTTGCCGTGAAGGTATTTTTTAGATGTAATTAACACATCATTAGTAGACTTGCAGTAAAGCAGATTACCCTCAATAATGTGGGTGGGCCTCCTCCAATCAATCAGCTAAAGGCGGTAAGAGAAAAAATTGATGTTTCCTCAAAAGGAAGGAATTCTGCACACAGGCTGCCTTTGAACATCAGCTCCTGCTGAAATTTGCAGCCTGCTGGCCTGCCCTCCAAATTTTGGACTTGCCAGACCCCCACAACACATAATATAATTCCTTAAAATCTCTCTCTCTTTACCTGTCTCTCTCTCTCTTCTATTGGTTCTGTTTTCCAGGAGCTTGACTACTGATACAAGTGGAATATAAATCCAGAAAACAAAAATCACATGTTTATATTATTGGAGGCATCTTTACTCCCTAACATTCAAGCCACTTAAATTTATAAAAAAAAACATATGTTTTTCCAGAAAGAAAATGATTAATAAATTGAAAGATACAGGGTGACTGAAGTTTTGATTTACACGAATTGAAGGGAAATAGGATTCCAAAGAGAGGATGTACAAATTCCTATAACAGAAGAGAGATTTAAAAGATAATAACCGTAAGCTAGTGTGGCTGGAGACCAAGCAGGTCTTCACTGGTAATTGGGGCCATATCCTGTAGGACCTTAAGGGTATGTTAAAAGTTTGGCCTTATTGCAAGGGCAGTTAGAAGATATCCAGACTTTTTATTTTTTATTTTTTTTATTTTTAAAATTTTTATTTTGTCAATATACACTGTATATGATTATTATGGCCCATCACCGACACCTCCCTCCCTCCTCCCTCTCTCCCCTCCCCCCCAAGAATGTCTTTTCCGTTTGCTTGTTGTAGTAACTTCATGAAAGTATAGTTGTTATATCTTCTTCCCCGCTCCCCCCTCCCGGTTTTTTTTTTTTTGTGTGTGTGTGTGTGTATGTGAGTGAATTGATTTGTTTTTTGTTTTTTGTTTTTTTTTT
>NW_007730325.1:91315-117484 GCF_000696425.1 Galeopterus variegatus | reverse complement strand
ATTTTCTTCACTCAACGAGCAGAGTAAGAGACAACTGCATTGACGCCATGATGGAACTCCCGATATCCAGACTTTTTAAACAGGAGATTGAAAATACTAGATTTGATTTTTTTAAAAAAAATATTATTTGAGCTGCATTGTGGGAAATGAATTGGAAGAAGGCAAGAAGGATGTTGAAAAACAGGAGGCTATTTCAGGAGTTCTGGTAAGCATTGTTTTGCTTCGGAGGAGGTGGTGCTGATGGAGACTGAGAACAATGTGTGGACATGAGACTTTTAGAGGATCCAGTTCAGTAGACTTCACAGTGGACGAGACACAGAGAACGAGGTAAGGAGGAGCAGGCGCCAGGGCTGACACTTTGGTTTTTGGTTTAAACAATTGGTTGGTGATGCTGCCTTTCACTGAAACAAATATAACTGCAAGAGGCCGGGGAAGAGCATGAGTTCAGTTTTGTAATTGTTGAACTCTTAATACATTCAGAGAGAAGATATAAATTAAGCAGTCCAATATAATGTTCTCAAGCACCAAGAAAAATTTAGGGCTTAAGATATAAATGCTAGAGTTCTTTATACTCTGAAGTAATGGATCTGGTTGATATTTCTCATAATGATTGCGTGGGGTGAGAAGAATGACCTGGGACTGAGGCCCGAGAAAATCCAACACTCAAACACCTGCAACATAAAAAATGAAGCAGGGACTTGAACGATGGAAAGAAACCAAGGGGAATACTGGGCAATAAAACCAAGATCAGACAAGAGAGAAGAGAGATTAATGTTGAAAAAAGCTAGAAGAGGTTTAAGTACAATAGTAATTTTTAAATGGCTATTATATTTTGCAGTATAACCACAAATGAACTTAACCAAGGAATGGATAGAGGAGTGGGATGGAAAGTGTATAGAAAACACTTGTATGTAGTTCGTGTGTATAACTGAGAGATTAAGGAGTGTGTATGTGTCCGTGTGTTCATGTATGTTTAAAAGTGCATACTGGGGCCGGCCCGGTGGCGCACTGCTACAGTGCGCCACTTGGGAGCACGGCGGCGCTCCCGCCGAGGGTTCGGATCCCACATACAGACCGGCCGCTCACTGGCTGAGCGAGGTGCGGGAGCAACACCGAGGGTTGCGATCCCGTTGCCGGTCCCGGTCCGGTACGGGCGCGACACTGAGGGTTGCGATCCATTGCCGGTCATGAAAAAAGACAAAAAAAAGAGGTAAAAGTGCATATTTATTTCACTTGGCATAATGTTCTTCAATCCCGTCCATGTTGTTACAAATGAAAAAATTCCTGTCTGTTTTAGGGCCAAATAGTATTCCATTGTTTATCAATATCACATTTCCTTGTCCATTCATATGTTGATAGACACTTAGGCTGATTTCATAATTTGGCTATTGTAAATAATTCTGCAGTGAACATGGGAGCACAGACATCTCTTTGATGTGCTGATCTCAAATCTTTTGGGTAATATCCAGAACTGGGATTGCTGGACCGCATGTTCTCACTTATATGTGGAACCAAAAACAAACTCAAAGAAACAGAGAGTAGAATGGTGACTGCTAGAGGCTGGAAGGTTGGGAAATGAGATCATGGTTAAAGGATATATAAATCCTCAATTAGAGAGGAGAAATAAGGTTTTTCTTTTTTTCCTTTGAGATATGCTGCACAGCATGGTGAGACTGTAAACAATAATGTACATTTCAAAATTGCTGGGAGTAAATTTCAAATCTTCTCAACATAAAAAATGAGTATTTGAGTTGATGGATATGTTAATCAGCTTGATTTAATTATTATACATTGTGATCATAAAGTCACTTTGTACCCTATAAAAATATACAGCTATAAGCTGTCAATTTATAATTGAGAAACAAAAATTGGAGTAACAAAAAAAATGCATGCGATACACATTTGACAGAATTTTCAATGGTCAAGTATTTAAGTCAATATTGATTTAGAGCCAAATATTACTATCATTAAAAGGAACTCATAGGTAAAACGAACCCAGGAGTAAAATATCTCAGCTCTACAAACTGGTAGCTTGTACCTGAAGTCATTAAGCAACACACTTTTGTTTTTAAATATGCATTATTTTATGTAAATGCTTAGTTAAAATATTATAAATGTATATATGTGTGTACATATACATATACATATACAAAAAGAGAAGAAAAATGTAAATATCATGAATATAAATCTTCATTATTTTTTTACATTGTGAACGTAACTATAAAACAGGCATACAATGCTAGCCCACCAGCAGCCTCTAAATGCTCCCCTTCAGTCAGTCACCACACAACACCGTATCCAGGGGTAGTCTCTATCTGACTTCTAACACCATAGATTTTTGTTTTTGTTTTTCTTTACATGAATGGAACCACACAGAATGTATTCTTCAGTGTCTAGCTTCCTTCATTTGACAATGCAGTTCTGACATCCATTTATTTGGCTACATGCAAGTAAATTTTGTTTATTGTCATTGCTATACAATATTTTATGGCATGAATATACCCCAATTTTTTTTATCCTTTCTTCTGATGGTGGACATTCAGTGGTGTGCAGATTTCAAATATTGCACTTACTGCTGCTGTGATGATTATTATACATGTTTTTTTGAGTATATGCACATATATGCAAGATGTGGGATTCCTGGGCTATAGAGAATGTGATAATTATTTTCCACAGACAGTGTCTATTGAAAAAATATACACTTGGTATGCAATAATGTATAATTGTTGCAATTGGTCCACAATGTCACCAAAATGGAACTATTGCTAGCCTTTTTTCTTTAGCTATTTTGGTAGGTGGATATTAATATCCACATTTGGGGCTCTCATCATTAAAGGATAAGTAAATATCAACAAAATGAAACATGAATCCTGTGAAATTATAAAAGAGGGAAACAAGATCGTAAAACAGATCTGGAGCATATTTTAACAAATTTATATTTAAAATGCATTTAAGAGAAAATCTTCTATTTACTATTAAAAATGAAATGTAGTGTACTTTATCCAATAATTAAGTAAAAAATGAAACAAGAATATAAACTGGGTTAAGAAGGAATCTGAGAGAAAAGTAAGAGTAAAAGGGCACTAAAGTATAGAAACAAATAGGGAAAACTCAATGCAATAAGAAATTAAAATTGTCAGCAGGGGCTTGGGCATGGGCTCTCTAGGTTGGGTCTCTAAGAAATGCTGGTATTCAGATGAATACCCAGTCACAAAGCACAAGCAGTTCCCAGCCACCGCCAGCTGAAATAAACACCAGGTTCCAAGCCACCTGATGAACTCCTGTCATTTTATTCCCTGTACAATCACACTGATATGACTGTAATAAAACATTATTCTCCTGATTTTATTAAGGGTCAGTATAAAAAATGACCATATGAATACATTTTCTGCATCTTCTTTAAAGTCCTACTAAAGATATTTTCTTTATTAAAGTATTCCATGGCTAAACGATTCCTGTTTGAGTTTATTACCAGGAACATTTTCTTACCAAATTGTGTATATCCTTTTTTTTTTTTTTTTTTAAATGCAGTTTTTTACTCTTATCCTCACCAGCAATGCTCCCAGGCTCTTTTACCTGCTGCTGTGGCTCATGTTGGGGCATATAACGTGACTTGTGGTTGAAATAAGCGGAAAATTTGTTTTCATCAACTGATTATGAAGTATTTCAAAATTTTAACAAGGGTGATTATGTCAGCAACACATTCCATGTCCTCCAATAAGAATGCCATCTCCCCTCCCACTGGATTCACTTAGTACTGCATAGTTTCCCTTCTCGTGGACATTTATAATATATCTTTCTTATCTTATTAGTAGACTATAAAATTCATAAAGGCAAAAAAAAAAAAGAAATTAAAATTGCATTGGAATCAGTAAATGACACTAAAGTTGAGAGAGGGCAAACTTGAAAAGTTCTTCAAAATTTTACCTAAAATGGAAGAACAGGTAGAACTGAATATGAGGACAATGTTATATCAGAAATGCAAAGAATTTAGAGAGATTCAACATGCATACAGATAACTGGCTTTCTTAAAGTAAAGCTTGGAACATATTTCTGAATATTTAGTTTATATTTTTGTAAACGAATGTAATTAGTGACAATAATTACTATGAAGTGTAAAGTAATTAATTTTATCTTCCCATTAATCAACAATCTGAAAAACAAAAGCATCTTCCTATATCAAAGTGACATTAGGGCACATTTGATTTCTTTCTCCCAACTGTCCACTAGCAGTACCTAATCAATGTAAAAAAGAACATTCTTTATGATCACTAAAAATCAAGGCAGGGGTTCGACCTTCATTTCAGAACCACTAAGGAACATTAATAGAAAATCTTAGAGTTTAAGTTAAAGCAAAGGAGAGCATGGCCACTGAAATTCACTCACGAGAAGGGTATGTCACATGATTCTACTCAATATGTTAGCAAACTCTGCATTGCTCTGGACAATGATTCGGAAGTCTCCAAACGGGGCTTGAGCTTTTTTAAAGAATAGAGACATTGTTGTGAGACTCACCTGCCATCACCGTGTGTAGTGCAGGTGGGGAGTCCTCTGGAAGTCAGAGCTGCCACTAGTTGGAACCACAGTCCCTGTCTCTGTTGGGTCAGGTAAGAATGATGATTCCTAATGAGGAGATGCTGCCTGCACCAAAGGCTCTCCTTGGTCTCTCCTCCTCTCTGAAAGTACAAACTTTCAGATATCCAGTGTGGCAAAATGAAGCAAAAATAAAATTATCTCTTTTTTTTAGGTTCTTTTCTTATTGGTATCAAATACTTAGACTAACGTGTATGAGTCTGTAGAGCTAGTGCTAGGGCTCACAGACCCCTCGAGCGAGCCCGTTGTCCAGACTGGGTCACAAACCCTCCATACGCAGGTCTGGGAGCTAGGTCACAGGAAAAGGTCCTGGGAGCCGTGGGTGAAGAAATGGTAGGCTTTATTCAGAGCTAGGAGAAGCCGCTATAGTGGCTTCCCAGAGCGTCTCCAGAAGCCTCACATATCCGAGCCGTTAGTCCTTCTTACTCAATTCCACAATCCAAAACACCTTCAGGGACGCAGAAACCAACCCCAGGATGTGAGGAGCAGCGGTGGAATCCCCCACTGTCTGCAACATCCTTACAGAAGATGGCGGACAGGGCAGATGTGCGCATGTGCGATCACATTAGCCAATAACAAGGAACACCTGGGCGCACACGCACATTTACAACACATCTTTGCAGAACTCGATTTTTGGCTGTTGGTGCACGAAAAAAACTGCATAAAAGTCATTGTTGAGCAGTGAAAGTGGTCTTCAATCTGCTTTCCAGTGGCTGAGCCCAAAAGGCATACACATCCCATTAGTAAAAATTATGGTTATTTAAGTATTAAAAAACCACATTATTTTCCTTTAAATCTTTGTGTATTATTGTACTTGATTTTTCAATACAGCTATTAAGTGTTAATACATAAATACTTAAGTTGTTTGGAATTAGTTGTTAAAAAGAACTATTATATATTAATTTTGACCTACGGTTGCTGTGAAAAAAATTACCTCACTTTAAGGGATTTTTCAATGGAAAAAGTCTGGAAACCTCTGCTCTTCAGCAGAGATGAAGTTAAGACATCTCTTAGATCAATTAAAAAAGCTAATGTATCGGGCCGGCCCCGGGGCTCACTCGGGAAAGTGCGCGGCTGGTAGCATCGAGGCTGCAGGTTCGGATCCTATATAGGGATGGCCGGTGCGCTCATTGTGCGGACCACACAGTGCCAAGGGTTGCTATACCCTTACCAGTCAAACAAACAAACAAAAAAGGCTAATGTATCTCTGATACCAAAACCTTACAGAGCACAAAACAAACAATGCAGATTGATGACATTTTGAATGAAGTTGCAAATATTCAGAAAAAAATGCAAATTTGTATTTGGCAGTCTATTAAAAGTAACATAAATTTGACAATTTAGAATTTATTATAGAATAAAAGATAAATCTTCCCTACTAACTTTTCCCATTTTGGAGCACTAGTCTTAGACATATTTTAATACAACAATGTTCTGAATTCAAATAATTTTGTGAAAGTTGTGTTCTCTACCAAAATCTTAAAGATACATGAGGGTACTTCAAAAAGTTTATAAAAAGAATCATATTATCTTTTAATTCTATTTTCCATGAACTTTTTGAAGTCCCCTTGAGCATGTACACATGTATATGTAATACACATATCTTGGAATACTAAAAGTGGTTCTGTGGTAAAGCAACCTTTGAAATTTATTCATTCTCCCATTTATCTCATACAGTTTTCATGAGCTATCTGCCATACTGGAAAAGGCAAAATATGGGAATATTCGTCACATTTTTTTTCCCATCATGTCCCTTCCTCAAGGTGATGCTCCATGTCTGCTCTAGTCTCAGCTGGCAGTCGAAGTGTTGATGTGCTACTCAGGACTCCTTCACTTATGAGGAGCAGAAACAAAACTGGAAAATGTGTGATTCACATACTGGGAAGAGCTAGTGGAGCAGCTCTCAGGGTAGCAAAATGCAAGATGCAGTGTTCGAATGACACTTCCATCTTCCACTCTCTGGGTCCTTCTCTCTCTGCTCTTTCTTTAGGCATGGTCTTGTGGTCCAGACATAGTAGGAAAGATGGCTGTCATGTCCACAGTGCCTCACCCATCCACGGCTGTGGACACAAGATGAAGACAGAATTCCGTTACCTCAGGGAACATTCTCGGAAAGGACTTGGACTTACCTCAGGTCAGAACGGTGGTTATTCTGAGTCACAGGCATTGTAGTGGTCCCCACATCATTCTGTATCTGTGTATGGGGATGGAGGTGGTTAATTAGTGTTCTGATATTTGAGCTGGGGTAACAGAGGAAAATATGCAAACCAGTAATAAAAATAAAAATACGATAAAAATAAAAATGTATCTTTCACAAATTTTCAAAATGTTTGCACGTACTGACAACTCTTTGTTTTTTTTTTAATTTTTAAATATTTAATTCACAAATAAAAATTATATACAATGAAATGACTGTACTAATTTCATACAGACACGAAATTGTATGAAATTGTTACAGTCGAATTAACACACCCATCACCAGATATAATTACCATTTGTGCATGTGGAGCGGGGTGAGGAGAGTCGAAATCTGCTGTCATCAAATTTCAAGTGAACACTACCGTATTATTGACTGTAATCGCCCTGATGAGTTCTCCAGAACCTACTCCTCTTATGACTGAAAGTTCATACCCTTTGTCCACATCTCTCCATTTCCCCCTCCCCGCAGTCCCTGACAATCACCGTTCTACTCCCTGCTCCTATCAGTCTAACTTTTTTTCTGATTCTGCATATGAATGAGATCATTTGTTATTGGTCTTTCTGTGTCTGGCTTATTTCACTTAGCATAATGTCCTCCAGGCTCATCCATATGTTGTTGAAAACAGGAATTCCTTCTTTTTTTAAGGATGAATAGTATTCCATTATATATATACCCAGACCCGTATGTGTATATGAATATATAAAATATATATACATATATATGTAAAATGTGGTGTGTGTGTGTATATATAAATGTGATACATATATAAAAATGTGGTATACATATGTAAAATGTGATATATATATATTATATATATATATATAATATATATATATATATATACACATATCTCAATTTTTTTTTATTCATTCGTCCTTTGATGGGCACTTAGATTATTCCACTTCTTGGATATTAGAATGATGCGGCATTGAACGTGAGGGTGAAGATATCTCTTTGAGATACTAATTTTATTTCCTTTGGATATATACCCAGAAGTGGAATTGCTGGATTATATGGTAGTCCTAATTCTAATTTTGGAGGCACCTCCATGGTGGCCTCCATCATGGCTGCAATGATCTACAGTCCCACCAACAGAGCAAAAGGGCCCCCTTCTCTCCACATCCCACCTACACTTGTTATCTCTTGTCTTTTTGACAGTAGCCATCTTAACAAGCACGAGGTGATATTTCATTGTGATAGCTCATTTGTTTGAGTAATTATATTGAATCAACACATCAACATTTTGTAAACTGTTATCGCCATATTTGGCTTTATAGGTTTATTCTTATATTTTAAATATCATAGAGATGAGAGCAATGCTGAGCTATATATCGCTATGTATTCTGTCAACCAAACTCATCAACATGTCTTTTTCCTGTGGATTATTTTAATCTACTTATTAAACTCCATAAATCTCTCATGATTTTGGGGGATATTACATAAAATTTTTAAATTCATTTAGAGAAAATTAATATCTTTACAATTCCCTTTCTTTTTTGACAACTTGATATGTCCCTTTCTTTAACTAGGCATGCTTTTCAGTAATGTTGCATATTTGGGGTTGCTATAAATGGGATGCTTTTCTATTACATTTTTAAATTTTTTATTGCTTTTTAATAGGAAGCAATGAATATGTTAGATTATTTTTTAATATAACCACCTCACTCAAAAATCATGTCAATTCTAAACATTAAACTGTTGATTATCTTGAATGTTCCAGGAAGACAAGTATATCATTTACAAATAGTACAGTTTTGTTCTCGTTTACTATTGTTTACATCTCATTACTTTTTCTGGTCTTTTGCATTTTCTTTTTTCTTTAATATAACAAGTAGTTGCTAATCCTTCATTTAGAGAAGAATTTTATCTGATCTATTTCTAAATATACTATTTGGAGTAAATTTTTAATAAATATCTCTTATCAAGTGGCATAAGCTATGCCTCCCTACAGAAAAGTAATTTTTGATCATAAACAAATGCTAAATTTAACTATAATTTTGTTATTTACTAAAAAAAAAAAACGGAAACTGAGTCAAATGGACAGAATTTAATTAAGATTTTTGCTTAAAGATGCAATTAGTCTATATGTTCCCTGGTTTAGACATCAAAGTTTCAGTAGCATCAACAACACCAAAGAACTTGTTAGAAATAAAATAAAAATTATTACTCCTGTCCTCAGAATACTCGGTCAAATAAACTGAGTTGGCTCCAGCAAGCTGAGCTTTTACAAGCCCAGCAGGTGACTCAGATGTACAGTAAATTTTGAAAGCCACAGCAGTAGCCTCACATAATGATTAGGAAATCTGTTAGTTTATGTAATATGGAATTTATCTGTTCCTTGAAATTCAGTAAGAAATCACCCATGAAATCATTTTAACCTGATTATTTCAGAGAGAATATTTTGACTTCTTAAAACTTTTCTTTGGGGGCTGGCCCGGTGGCGCGCTGGAGAGTGCGCCGCTTGGGAGTGCGGGGGCGCTCCCGCCGAGAGTTCGGATCCCATGTGGAGATCGGTTCCCGCTCACTGGTTGAGCGCGGTGCGGGCGCAACACTGAGGGTTGCAATCCCGTTGCCGGTCAGTAAAAAAGAGACAAAAAAGGAAAAAAAATATTTTTTCTTTGGAATAGTTGTTCCAATAAAAGTAACATTCCCTTTTAGTTGGTTTGGATAATTTGCATACTTCTGAAACAACATTGCTTTATTTTTCAAGTATATTGGCATTGTTTTCTACTGTATTCCTTTGTAATTTTTGTCTCCTTCAGATACGCAGTTGCGAATGTTCTCATTGCTCCTGTATTTGCATCCTTTCTTTTTCACTTTTTTTTCTTACACATACTAGCCAGTATGTTGTCATTTCATTAATATTTATGGTAATACATTTTAGGTTTATTCAACACACTACTGTTTTGTTGGTTTTGTTTTCTATTTTGTTTATTAATTATTTAATCTATATTTCTGTCATTCTATTCCTTGAGTGATTTTTTAGATGCTGTTGCTCCTTTTGACCTTTTTGAATGAAACACTAACTTGGATTGAGTATTTTTTTGTCCCCATCCCTTTCCAGGAGACACAATTTAAATATGAATTTTATCTGATTGACTCTTTGCCCACATCAACATGTGATGTGACATAATTGTAACACTTTTTGGTTGTTACTCTTATTTTCTTTTTTCGTGTCCGGCAATGGATCGTAATCCTCAGTGCTGCGCCCGTACCGGACTGGGACCAGCAACGGGATCGCAACCCTCGGTGTTGCCCCCACACCTCGCTCAGCCAGTGAGTGGGAACCGGTCTGTATGTGGGATCCGAACCCTCGGCGGGAGCGCCACCGCGCTCCCAAGCAGCACACTGTAGCAGGGCGCCACCGGGCCGGCCCTATGGGCAAGGTTTTAATTTTAGAGTATCCCACATGGAACCTGCCTTGCTTTTTAATTTAATATTGTTTGGAAAACAGCATATGTGATTTCTAACTTTTAGTTTTTATCGATTATAAGATTTTTGTGTCAATATTGGAGTCCATATGTACAAATGGTCCTTGAATATTTTATCAGCTGAGAAGTTAATTGTATGCAGTGTGTATATATGTATGTGCATGTAGATGTGTAGATATAGACACATTGATGTGTACTTTATTATTAACTTTATTAATTATTTCATTTCTCTGTATCTAACCTAATTTTGGTAAGCAGTATGTTGTTAGAAAAGAAGGAAAATTTTCCGAATCAACAAGCCACATAGTAGGACTAAATTTAAAACAATTTTTGCTTTAGGTATAAAGTTAAAATTTGAAACAATAGGGTGCAAATCATATTATGTTTTCATTCTTTAAATCAAAATTCTTCTGCTTTGAGCCTTGTAACTTCTTAGATTGCTGGCAATTCAAACTCAGTTATTCTTTATTATTATTATTATTATTATTATTATTATTGTGATAAAACACATAATATGAAATCTATGCTCAGAAAATTTTAAGTGTAAAATACAGTATTCTTAACTATATGCACATTCGTATACATTGGATTCTAAAACTTTTCCATCTTGCATGGAAGACTCTGCAACCATTTCTCTACTTTCTGTTTCCATGATTTTGAATATTTTAGTTATCTCATGTAAGTGCAATCATGAAACATTTATTCTTCTGTGACTGGCTTATTTTACTTAATGTAATGTCCTCAAGATTCAACAATGTTAGCATAAGACAAGAGTTCCTAATTTTTAAGGCTGAATAATATTCTATTGTATGTGTATAACAAATTTTTAAAGTCTATTCATCTGTTGATGAACTTTTAGGTTATTTGCATCTCTTGGCCATTGTGAATGATTCTGCAATGATTGTGGAAGTGCAAATACATCTTCAATATTCTGATTTCAATTATTTTGGATAAATACCTAGGAGTGAAATTGCTGGATTGTACGATAGTTCTATATTGAATTTTTGAGAAAACTTTATACTGTTTGTCATAGAAGCTGTGACATTTACATTCCCATCATCAATGAACAAGGTTTCCAATTTATCCACATCTTCACCCATATTTGTTATTTTTTTAGTTGTTTTGTTTGTTTGTTTATTATATAATGATAATCCTAACAGGTATGAGGTTATATTTCATTATGGTTTTTACATTTCCCTCATGATTATTAATGTTGAGCTCCTTTTTATATTCCTGTTGGTGACCACCTGTATGTCTTCTTTGGAGAAATATATTAGTCTATTCAAGTCTTTGGCCCGTTTTTAAATAAGGTGGAGATTTTTTTTTGTTTGCTCTTTTGTTTGTTTTTGCTATTGAGTTGCAGGATTTCCTTATATATTTTGGATATTAACCCCTTATCAGATATATTATTTTCAAGTATCAAATTCAATTATTCTTTCAGCTTCTCTTTCTGCTTTCTGAATTATGTACAACTTCTCAAAGTACAAAAAAACACACAGTGCCATGTTGTTTGTAGCAAACCCCCAGGTACAGGACTATTGAATATGTTTGGCTTTCTAGTCCCAGAATCAAACACTTTGACATAAATTGTGATTATTTTGTTAGCATTTTGAGTATCTTTTTGCATTACATGATACAGAGGCAAATCCTTGTTTTCTAGACCTCAATATATAGACATAAAAAGTGAATCTATTTCTACTTTTTTTCCCTCTGTTTTTCACTCTTCTGATTCACATACATGGGCACTTCCTGTCTGTGTGTTCTCTAGTGAGCAAATGTTTTGATCTCTGTATCCACAACTCAATCAGTTTAGACCGTAAAACTTCTTGTTCTATTTTTGCAACCATCTTAACTTTTAATTCTTTACACCCACCTAACTTAGTTATTCCTTCTTTGGCTGTTTGATATTTTACACCCTCTGTATTGAACAAAGTTCTCTTGAGAAACTATATGTATATTTACTCATAAATATTTTCAAAATATATATTATATATTCTGAGAGAGAGAAAATGAAAAGGGAATAAAGGAATGTGATAAACATACTATTTGGGGAATCTGGCTGAAGCTATTTGGGATTTTTTTTGCAATCTGTATTTTTACTTTTTTTCTGTATTTGAATTTATTTCAAAATAGAAAGCTAAGCAAATAAACAAGTGAAAAAAGATCTGACAACTGGTTGATTCCATGTTGGTTTTAGATTTATCTGGCAGTCATAAATGCCACAAGTTCAAAAGTGTTCCTCTTTTTTTGATTGTTGCCATAGGTAGAGGATCAGAAGAAATTTTACAGGTATAAAAATTTTACCTCCAAATCTATACATTGTGATGGGTAACTCAATACTTTTTTTTTTTTTTTTTTGTCTTTTGTCTTTTTCCGTGTCCGGCAACGGATCGCAACCCTCAGTGTTGCCCCCGTACCGGACCGGGGACCGGCAACGGGATTGCAACCCTCGGTGTCGCTCCCGCGCCTCGCTCAGCCAGTGAGCGGGAACCGGTCTGTATGTGGGATCCGAACCCTCGGGCGGGAACGCCGCTGCGCTTCCCAAGCGGCGCACTTATCCAGTGCGCCACCGGGCCGGCCCGGTAACTCAATACTTTTATGAAAATGTACCAAAGTTTCCATTTTGTGAATGAAAGTTACCTGCTATGCTCAAATCAGAGGTATGAGTTAGAAAAGACAATTTAATTGGTGATTATACAAGGAACATAGATAAATATTATGAATTGCATCTTTCAGGATTTTATGTGCATAAGATATTCTATATTTCATACACTGAAAATGCTAAAATTTAAATCACTATGAACGATAGTGAGAGGAAAATGTAGTCTCCATTATAATTTCTTTGGGTATGATTGGATAAAATATGATGTAGTTAGAATGAAAATGAGTGCAAACAGCATGTACAGAGGGATGTTTAATAAAATTGTAGGGACTATATTTGACATTAACATGTAAATTATGTACAGCATGATGATTCTCTAGTTAAAGTCATAAAGAGAGGATGATTAAAGAAGATGAAAATATGTGTCTTTGCCACTTGATAGTGCATTAACCTGAAGTCCTCAAACACACATTTATTTTAGATCTCATCAAATAATAATTGTCAGTTCTCAGTTTTGACTCTAGTTCCCTTGGGAAAAAATCCTCATTAAAGAAAGATGAAAATGCCTTGAAGCTAAATAGCTCATGGATACAAGGGCAATATTAGGGATTATAGGTAATTTCATTTATTTTTCTAAATCAATAATAATGTTGCATTTGCATACCAGAGTTTTCAAAGCTGAGTCAATATGTTATCTCATTTAGAACATCCATGGAAGTGCTTTGAAAGTTCAATAAAATCTTGTGATTTGGGCAAGAGATATTGTTATCCTAATTTTACTGGCTTAGCAACAAATGAAGACTGAGAGAGAAAAGCAGCTTCTTCAAATTAATACAGCTAAAAAAATGGCAGATACAACTCATAAAATCTGAGAAATGTCAACACTGCTTATGGCATCTAGGTAATTCAAAAATCATTTACAATATCTGTAACATAAATTAACCATTGGTTTGATAAAATAGGTATAGGTCTTAATAGATACGGTCAAAAGATATGAAAATGGCCATAGATATAAATCAATGGCAAACTTCTTTTTTTTTTTTTCCTATTTTTCCATGGTCTTTTTGTTGTTGTTGTTGTTTTTAATTTTATGTTGTCGATATACAATGTGGTTGATTATTGTGGCCCATTACCGAAAATGTTCATCGCAGCACTCTTTACAATGGCAAACTTTTTATACAGCAAATCCCCTTAAGTATCCAGGTGCATGCAAAAATTCTTCCCGGTAGAATGTAATTTAAAGGTTTGCTGAATTTTAAAAATATAGACAAAATTGTGAAATATGATCAACTGGAAGGAAAGTAAGATAAATTTTCTCATGATATAATTAAAAGAAGGTGACTTCGTGAGGACAAGCAAGCTATGGCCATAGGTTTGTCCTTGATTTCAGATGAAATGAAAAATGAGCATTGTTTCCCTTAAGAATGTATAATCACAAGACCAAATCCGCATGGTTTTGAAGCCTGCATTCAAAATATCCTTGTAATATGACAAACTGCAAGCTGGAAGCTGGCTTAAAACAGGGTTTCTCAACCCCAGCATGACTGACATACAGGCCTGGAGAAGCATTGTGGGGAGGGGTGCATGCTGCGCATTGGAGGACGTTTAGCGGCGTCTCTGGCCTCTACCTACTAGATGCCAGGAGCATGTCCCATCCTTCCAAGTGTGACAACCAGAAATATCTTCAGACAGGCTAAATGTCCCTGGGGGGTGTGGGGAGGACAAAATTCACTGGAATAAAACAAATCGTGGGAGCTTACATTGACATAGTATTTTGGAGGGTTTTTTTCTTGGTTTTTGTTTTTGGTTTTGGATTTTGCTGTATTCATCAAAACGTAAGTAACCCTTATACATATGAAAAATACATGTGTTCATTAATATCAAAGCACTTCTGTTTGTTATATTAAAATTTTGAAATCTAAATAGTTATTGATAAAATAATTAAGTACAGCAATAATGTGGTATACTATACAATTGCTTACAATAATTAGTTCTATATATTTACATATAGAAAGATGTCTATCAAACACTATAAAGTGAATTAAAGAGATTCAAAAATATTATATCCAATATGATACAAATTAGTGAAGAAAACACTTATGTAATAATTATATAAAGTGATGGAGGTGGGAATAGGAATAGCAACATAACTACACGAGATAGTGATAGAGATGTTTATAACTGTACAGGGAATGACCAGAGGATACAAGAGAAATATTTCATTGTCATGAGCTTTGGTGAATAATCTTGGTTGAAAAACTAATTGAACTTTTACTTTTTAGTTTATACCATATACTGCTTATGTTTTTTAAAGCAGACATATACTACTTTTTTTTTTTTTTTTCCTTTTTGTCTTTTTTCGTGTCTGGCAACAGATCACAACCCTCAGTGTCATGCCCGTACCGGACCGGGACCGGCAACGGGATTGCAACCCTCGGTGTTGCTCCCACACCTCACTCAGCCAGTGAGCGGGAACCGGTCTATATGTGGGATCCGAACCCTCGGCGGGAGCGCCACCGTGCTCGCAAGCGGCGCACTGTAGCAGTGCGCCACCGGGCCAGCCCCAGACATATACTACTTTTTAACTTTAAAGTATAATAAGAGACCACTGTCAAAGTAGTTAATATTCTTGACAATACCTACAGTCTTTATTTTTCAAATGGATATCTAATTGCTCGAGCACTGTTTACTGAAATGGCCACCATTTGTCCATAGTGACAGTGTTAAATTTGTCATAAAGCAGATGATTATATACCTGAGGATTTGTTTCTGGACTATCTGTAATATTTCCTTATTAAGATCATCTATGTTTGAGCCTGTTCTAAATGATCTTAGTTATTATAACTAGATATACTTTGTAAGGGATAAGCTAAGTTTTGGCTTATCTTTTCAGGATTGGCTTGATTCTATTCGAATCATTGCAGATGAATTTCAGACCCCTCCAGACAACATTGAGTATTTTTGGAAATTGCATTAGATTTTAAGATTAGATTTTCAACTTTAATGTAACTTTTCAGGATTTATATTGAAGTTGTGTAGAACCCATAGATTAAGTTAGCAAGGATTGACATCTCAATATATTAAATATTAAGATTTCTTGTACTTGAACGTGATTTATCACTCCATTTATTTGCCTTCCTTAATTTCTATCGATAATGATTTTTAGTTTTATATGTACGTGTTTGTTTATCTTCTATTGGAATTACTCCCAGATATTTAATTTTTGAGGCTATTTTACTTTTTAATTTAATTTTATTATTGTTTTTATAATATATGGTCAATAGATTTTCAATCAAACCACTAAATAAATTCAATAGGAATTTAAAATTTTAAAGAAATATTTGATTGTGGTAAAAAAACACATAACATAAAATTTACCCTTTTTACCATTTTTAAGTTCAGTATTAACTATATTCACATCTCTAGAACTTTTTCATCTTGCAAAACTGAAACTATGTAGCCATCAAACAGCAAGTACCCATTTCTCCCTCTCCCCCCAGCCACTGGCATCCACCATTTCACTTTTTGTTCTGTGATTTTGACTGCTCCAGATATCTCATAAAGGCGAAATCATACAGTATTTGTCCTTTTATGGCTGACTTATTTCACTCAGTATAATGTCCTCAAGTTTCATGCACATTATAGCATATGACAGGGTTTTCTTTTTTAAGGCTAGATAATAAACTGTTATATGTATATACCACATTTTCTTTATACATTCAACTGTTGATGAACATCTGGGCTGTTTCCATCTCTTGGCTGTTGTAAATAATACTACAATAAACATGCATGTGCAAATATCTCTGCAAGACCCTGCTTTCAATTCTTTTGGCTATATCCCAGAAATGGGATTACTGAGTCACAATCTTTTCCATATCAGCTGCATCATTTTACATTCCCACCAAGAGTGCACAAGGGTTCCAATTTCTCCACATCCTTGCCTACATTTAATATTTTCTTGTTTGTTTGTTTTTTTCATAGTGATAATGCTAATGAGTGTGAAGTGATATCTCATGGTTTTGATTTGCATTTTTCTCAAATGATTAGTAATTCTGAGCATCTTTTGATATGCTTATTTACCATTTGTTTATCTTCTTTGAATAAATGTCTATTCAGCTCCATTTTTGATGGTGTTATTTGGTTTGTTGTTGTTGAGTTATGGGGTACTTTATATATCCTGGTTATTAACCTTTTTTCAGATATATGACTAGCAATTATTTCCTCTGTTTCTGTAGGTTGCCTTTTTACTTGGTTTATTGTTTCCTTTGATGTGCTGAAGTTTTAAAGTTTGATGTTGCTCTATTTGTTTATTTTCTTTTGGAGTTTTCTATTCTGTTCCATTGGTCTATATGTCTGTCTTTATTCCAGTGCCACACTGTTTTAATGACTGTTTTGTAATGTGTTTTAAAATCAAGAAGCATGAGGCCTCTAACTTTGTTCTTTTTCAGGATCGTTTTGGCTATCTGGAATCCCTCAAGATACCACATAAATTTTAAGATTATTTTTTTCCTATTGCTGAAAAAAAATGCCCTTGGGATTTTGATAAAAATTGAATTGAATCTGTAGATTGCTTTGGATAGTATGAATATTTTAACAACATTGAATCTTACAATCAATGAACATGGGATATCTTTTCATTTATTCCAGACCTATAGTTAGTCAGGTCATTGAATCAGTAATCAAAACCCTCCAAACAAACAAAAGCCCAGGGTCAGATAGTTTCACTGGAGAATTCTACCAAATTTTAAAGAAAAATTAATACCACTCATACTTCAACACTTCCAAAAAATTGAAGTAGAGGGAACATTTTCAAGCTTACTTCATGAGGCCAGCCTTATCCAAGGCTAGACAAAGATACTACAAGTGAAGAAATCTACAGATCGGTATTCCTGATGAACGTTAATATAAAAATTCTCAACAACATACTAGAAAACTGAATTCATCAGAACATTAAAAGCATCCCATAGCATGAGCAAGTGGGTTTTATCCCAGGAATGCAAAGATCACTCAATATGTGAAAATCAATCAACCTGATACACCACTTTGCCTTGTTCCTGATCATCTCAATTGATGCAGAAAAAAAAATTGAAGAAATTCAACACTCACTAAACAATGAATAGGAGGAAACTACCTGAAAATTATAAAGGCCGAATATGAAAAGCCCACAGTTAACATTATACTGAATGTTGAAAACTGAAAGCTTTCTGTCAAGACGCAGTATCCCACAGTTGCCACTTACATTCAACATGGTCCTGGGAGTCCACCCAGAGCAATTAGGCAAGAAAATAAATAAATGAAAGTCATCTTAATTGAAAAGAAAGAAGTTAAGTGATCTTTGTTCACAGATGACACGATCTTACATGTTCAAAACCCTAAAGATTTAAAATAAAAAAACAACTTGTTAGAACTGAGAAATGAATCGAGCAAGTTGCAGGATACAAAATTAATACACAAAAATCACTTGCATTGCTGTGTTCTAATAGTCTGTAATAATGAGCTATCCAAGACAGAAATAAAGAAAACAATTCCATTTATAATAGCCTCAAAAAGAATACAATATGTAGGAGTAAACTTAACCAAAGAGGAGAAAGACCTATATACTCAAAACTACAAAACATTGCTGAATGAAATTAAGAGAGACAAACAAATTGAAGTTATTTTAAATTGAAATTATTTTAAATTAAAAAAAATTTTAATGTACTTTACTAATATATGGAAATATGTTGGACTTTTCATATAAAGGCAGTTACAGTTTAATAAGAAACTTTTAATTCATGTTGTTTGTGTACTGGTTTAACATATATGTAAATTTAGCACTGAGAACCTATAGGACACTGTTAAAAAGTACTGATAGTGATGTCCTTCATGACATATCCCTGCCTCACCCATGAGTACTGGGGATAGGTTTTCAGTAATATCTCTTTTATATGGATATTTTCTTTAAGTATTTCTTTTGTTTGTTTGTTTCTTGATGTGATTTTTCTGGTATTCTTTTTCATATAAGGATGTTCCTTTCTGTCCCTATTGTTCCATGAATCTGTTTCATAAAGTTAAACTTTTTGAAATTACTTTTGCTGTATTATATTTAAAGTATTATTACATTTTATTTTAATGTGCTAAATTATTTTAATAGATTTTTAGTTTAAAACATCCTTACTTTCCTAGTATTGTCCACACTTGGTTGTGATATCTTTTTTATCACTTGAGTTATTGTATTTAATTTGCTAATAACTTTTTTAGGTTTTTATAATTTTATTCACGACAGAATTAGTCTGTGCATTCTTGTGTTTTGGTTTTCTGATGCCTTAACTGTTACTGTATGCTTAATAGCTTAAAATAACAAACATTTATTATTTCACTGTTTTAATGGGTCAGGAGCCCACATAGAGGATAGCCAGATGTTCTGCTCAGTTCTTATAGGCTACACTGAATAGTGTCCTATAGTGTTCATCTGAGGCCCAGAGGGTTCTTAAAATGCACCGATTATTGGTTGAATTTGTTTCCCAGTGGTTGAAGCCCTGAGGACCTTGGTTTCTTTCTGATTGTCAGACATGAGCCACTCAGCTTTTGGAGGCTGCCTCTCTCCATCAGCAGTTCAGAGTATAGTAGTTTGCTTTTTTCCTCAAAGCCAGCAGGAACTCATCTCTCCAACTTCTGCTACCAGCTGGAGAAAATTATCTCCTTATTTAAAGGTATCATGTAGCTAAATCAGGATACCACAAGAATTTTCTTATCTTAAGGTTAACTAACTTAAGACTATAATTATTTCTGAAAATGAATTTATAGCTGTACCCGGATTAATGTTTTATTGAATAATCAATAGGAAAGAATATTGGAGTAGGGGAAGCTTTAGAATTTTGCCCACCAGACTACACTCTCTGACCCTAAAGGTTCACACCCCGTAAATGCAAAGTACATGCACTCCATCCAAAGGGCCTCAAAAATCTCATCCCAATATAGCATTAGTTCAATATGCAAAATCTGACCATCAAAATTAGGTGCAGATGAAGCACCTGGGTATAAAATCTCCTGGGAACCAAGTCTCCCTCTGTGGACCTGTGAAACCAAGACACAAGTCCATGAGTCTTCTGCCTCCATGCTTTCAACCTATAACTAAAGGATAATAGTTATAGATACTGTGGTTCAAAAAGTATAGAAATAAAGGGGAAAAGGAGTTGCTTCTCCAAAGCAATTTTGAAATCCAGCTGAACGAACTCCATGAGATTTCACAGCCCAAGAATAATCTTCCATGGAGCTCACCTTTGTCTGCTGGGATCTCAGCTTCACCCTCCAAGTTATCCTTTTTTCTTCACTAGTTTTTTTTTTTTTTTTTCATTGCCAGATAGATATTCAATATTTATGGGCACACATGTGTACCAAAAGACATGTACTAGAATGTTCTTAGCAGCGCTATTTAAATAGCCCAAACTGAAACAATGCCCATTAACAGTAGACTGGATAAATAACTTGTGGAATATTTTCATAATTGTACATATATTGGTTAGAACTAATGAACTACAATTTTATGCAACAATATGTATGTCAATAAAGTATCAAGTAAAGAAAGGCAAAAGAGAAAATATGCTGTATGATTCAATTTATATAATCTATAAAACTTAGCAAAATTATGCTATTAGAATTAAAATATTGAATATTCTTTAAGGTCTCCTGACTGGAATGAGGTGTAAGGAAGTGCTGGTAGGGTGATTTTTTGAAATATGGGTTCTGATTACATAAATAAGTTCAGTAATAAAAATCCATCAAAAGCATTTATTTGTAATAGGTATAGTTTGTAATGTAATATATAATATTCATGAATATTACATTTTAATAATAATGTTTTAAATGTTGAAATTGAGTTAAAACATTAGACAGGCACTTTATATAAATCAGAGTAAAGAAGGTAGAAGTCAAAGTTCTAACTTTATTACAGTGTGTAGGTGTCTAAAGACACAGATTAGCTTTAGATTTTAACTATGAGTTTTAGAATTTTAAAAGTAACCAGAAAAATAATAGCTATAAATTGTGTGTCTGAATTGATGTAAATTATTCTTTTCCACTAGGTAAGATTTCTTTACATGGGCTTTTCATAGATTCCTTCTCACCCCATCAACTTAAGTGATTATTATTGTATATGTGTGCAGATTGTGTCATGCCAGAGCTAAAGATAAAATCTATAATCCTTTACACGGTTTATAAATCCCTACACAGTATATCCATTAGCTACTTCTTCAGCCCCATTTATGGCTACTCATGGGCTTGCTTTCCATGTTCATGGATAAAGAGAAGTCTTTCAACTCTTGGAGGTCCCAACATCACTGGAGCTGAGAACCTGCTGTTCCCTCTCTAGGCTGTTCTTCAGTCAAATCTCTGAACAGATATACGAACGTAACTGGTGCTTCAAGTTTCAGCTGAAATGTTTCTTTCATACAGACGCTTTTTCTGACAATCCAGACTTGGTTAGGCCCCTTTCATTCACGGTTCAGTAATGATCTGTATTCTTCCTTTAATAACACATATTACGTTTGATCATCTTATTTCTTCTGTTAGACCAAGTTCCATGAGAACATAGACTAAGACCCTATAACTCTCATTGTGTCTCAGTCATGTTTAATACACATGGCAAATGAGTCTGAAGGTTATGGATCTGTGATAATACATTTCTCTTTTTAAAAAGAAAATGCGACTATGTTTTAATTTAAATCAGGAATTCTGAAGGTATTAAAATCTGAAAGTATTTCAGATTTAAATTAAAACATGTTTTAATGACGAATAAAAGTGTATTAAATTACGATAAGATGGGGTTAAATTAATACCTAATTGAACCATGTAGATCATGTTGGTATATTATTGCCAATAAAAATACAAATAGTTGGAAAGATGTGAATCTATAAATATTTCCTACTTAACTTACTTAAAATATCTTAACAACTGACATATAGACTTAGAATCAATATCTTCTAAAGTATGACTTTTAAAAGAAAAGAGAGAATTTAGCATTGGAGTAATGCAAGCTTTCTTAACATCTTTTTCATAAATTTAATTTGCAAAGAATTTTTATCTTCCTGAATATTTAAATAGTTTCAGAAAAGCTTTATGCTGCAAAATGCATATGTATTGATTTATTCTCTCAAAACTTCCATCTTTTTTGGAAATTGTGTCTATACCTATGCTTAATATAGCATTTATTTGATTTTCCCTATTAGACTCATTTTTTATTGCTTTTAAATTGTGTCCCTTAGAAGTGCACATTTCAAGTGCTTTGCTACTTATTATGTGTTCTTGACACTGTGGAGATTTTAAGACTAAACGGTCTTGGTTGCACCTGCTTCCTTTCTCCTAAATCTTCGGGTTAAGATCAGACTAATCTCCTTAACTTCAGGTTAAGATCAGACTAACTGCTCGACCTCCACGTCGCTTCCTAACCTGAACATATTTTATGTTGCTCATCTTTTAATATTTCATGCAACATCAACTTAAGACAAAACATTTAGATAAAATTTTAGCTAAGACGTCCCCTAGAAGTAAAGAAGAAAGAACCAAGGTTTTATTTGGATATACAGAGTGATGTATTATATATTAATTAAATAATAATTTGTTCATATTAATTACATATGTACTGCATGTAGAATATGTAATATTTAAATATTGTTCTTGTGGCATCAGTATATTCAAAACAGAACAAAAATACACTAATTTTGAGACTTTAAAATAAGTAAGTGATATTTTGTTTGATGACATCAGATTTGTGAGTTAGGAAATATTTAAAGGCACATATAAAGACATCATAAGTTTAAAATTACTTAACTAATGCAATATTATTTAAATAAAATGTGACTATTATTAACATTTAAAAATATGGAAAATTATCTTGAAATATAAGATTTTAACTGAAATTAGAAATATAAAGTCATGGCGACTGCATGATTTATAATTTTTTTTTCAAAAATAAAAATTTAACATTAGAATGTAGATTTTTAATGCTGGTGAATTTGAGATTATTCTTCTGTATTCAATGTTATAGTTGATATTATTTTTATAACTTTTCCATAAGAATTTTGTACAATACTGAAAGTGACAATTAGGAAAAACATGACATAAAGCAGTTAAGGTTCAACTTCATGACATTTGTTATGGAAACTGAAACTCAGTTCTCTTTCTTTGCAAATAAATAATCTATTAATAGCTGTGAAACAGTGCACACATGGCTAGGAAGCCTCAAAATAGGAATGAATCAGTATGCTGACCAGAACACAGGGACACAGAGCAATGTTGTGCTTTGAAGGACATTTTGTTATTTCTAGACTAAGAAGTAATTCCTTGGAGAAATGTGACTTATTTTTGTCTCTAAATCTAATTTTTCTAATTAATGTGTAAGCATTCTTCAAGGGACTTTTTATGTAAGAAGATATATCTACTGAAAAATGAACACGCTGTTAGTGTCCCTAAACAATTTTTTGTGAAACTCTTCAACATATTTTAAAAAATTAAAATATCATGCAATCAACAGTTATTAATTAGATTTGGGATTTCCATTTTTTATCCTCAGTTAATATGACCATTAAATAATAAATTGGTTATTTAAGCTATTTTAAACATAAATAGGAATAAAATTATTGCTTTATCAACATGTGGACCAGGAGTAAATGTTTAAGACTAGCTAAAGTTTTTCAATAGTTTTCATCAACTCTATTTTGTAAAGATTAATAAGTATTTATACAGTAGTCCCCCATCAACCACGGTGAACACATTTTAAGACCCCCATGGCTGAAACTGCAGATACCACTGAACCCTGTGTATACTATGTTATTTTCTATACTGTACATGTATACTTATGATAAAGTTTAGTATATAAGTTAGGTATGGTAAGAGATTAGCAACAACATACTGTAATAAAAGTTCTATGAATGTGGCTTCTCTCTCTCTCTCTCTCTCTCTCTCTCTCTCCCTTTTTCTCTCAAAATGTCTTAAGATTTTCAGATGGCAGTTGACCACAGGTAACTTCAACTGTGGAAAGCAAAACCACAGATAAGGGGTCTACTGTACATTAGAAATTGTTATGTGAATGAAAAATAAAATAAAATACATAGCTAATTATTACAAGCAAATTTTCACATGAGAACTTGGCTAATGAAGTGAGATAATTTTTATCTGAGGTTAGCTACAATTGATATTTTTAAAATTGTGTCAAATAATTTAATGACCTAGCTGCCAAACTAAACTTGTTTCTCCATGAAAATTAAAAGAATTGGTGGAATTGCTGAAAACTATTTTGAAGCATGTATCTCAAAGAGAAGTGGGATGTTAAGTAATAAAACAAACAAACAAAAAACCTCCATAATTATTTCCTTTTTAATATTTTGCTTAAAGGGATTGAAAGATAAATCAGTTGGATACAAAAAGAATAGATGCTCAGAAATCATACATGACTGAGCATAACCCCACTGAAGTCCAAGTAGCAAGACCTAATCCTGGTTAGCACATCTGGATTTTGGCAAAACCACATCCCACACTGGAGACTCTATTGGGACCTATCTCCTGAATTACTGAAGGTACTGGAATAAGTTTGCTTATGTTTGCTGTGTTGGTTGTGTCATTACCACTGACTACAAAGTACCTTAAAAACAGTTTGAAAATGGAGAAGTTCTGTAACATGTTCCCTTATTATTGGAAAGTAAAAGAAAATACTTGACTTAATGATATTAGAATGCACATATAAAATTTAAAAATTGGCTATTTTCTGCTTTGTTTGTATTCTTCCCCTTTCCTTATCATGCTTCCCTTCATGAAAATGTCCTGGGAGTACATCCGTACTAAATCACATGCACACAAACTCTTGCCTCAGGTTCTGCTTCTGAGAAAATCTGACCCAAGACGATGTCATTATTGTAATCTTGTTACTAACTTCGTGTACCTCCTTCTGTTGTTTTCCACTTTCTTACATAAAGAATACGTTTGCTTAGTTTTATCAGGGGTACATGGAGATTTCACTTCTGTATCAATCCGTTTTTTGTTGCTATAACAGAAATACCTGAGACTGGTTAATTTATAAAGAACAGAGGTTTATTTGGCTTATGATTCTGGAACAGCTGCATCTGGCACGGGCCTCAAGCTGCTTCTACTCAAGGTGGAAAGTGGCAACAACCAGTGGGTACAAGGAGATCATATGCGGGGAGGAAGCAAGGGAGGGAGGGGAGGTGCCGGGGTCTATTAACAACCAGCTCTTGCAGGAACTAATAGAGCGAGAACTCACTCATTACTCCCCACACCTAGGGAGAGCATCAATCCATTCATGAGGGATCCGCCCCCATGACTCTATCAGTTTCCAACACTGCCACATTGGGGATCAAATTTCCACATGAGTTTTGGAGGGGACAACACGTCCAAACTCTATCAACTTCTCAAAAATATATCTAAATATTTATTATGAATTCTAAATCAATATGTTGTTGTTTGTGTTTGTTTTATTATTTAGTCTCCAAAAGACATTGGAGAACATGCTGCTTTATGCCTTTCTCTTCCAGCAGAGCTCCATCGGTGGGTCACATTTGTTTCTCCTCTAGCTGAACACTCTGTATACATGAAGCTGGAAAATGTGATGGTGATGTTAACCTATTGACAATTTCCTTGCATGAAACAGTGCACTGTAATATCCTTGGGGCCATGTTTTTTACATACCATTTTATATTCAACACTCAACCCTAGCTTAGTATATAGTATGCACTCAATACATATGAATGGCAGTGAGACTCAGGGTTTTATCACCTTGGTTATTAAATACACACACACACTCACACACACACATCTATTGCATTTGTTAAATCACTTAGAATTATGTCTATTTCCTACTGCTGCTGAAATTCTAACTGTTTTGTGTCTTAAAAAATAATTTTGATAATATGAAGTAGAGCCTATCAAGTATGATTCCAATCCAGAAATTTCAGATTTGTTCATCAAGTGACATGGTATATGTGGAAGGACACATCCTTCCACAGATTGTATTGTCCAGAGGGATCCTGTCCCTCCCTCCCTCCCTCCCTTCCTCCCTCTCTCTCTCTTTTCCCCCCTGCCCCCATTGCCTTTTATGGAAGACGTTAAGTCCTACACTTAAAACAGTAAATGCTCGGCTGGCGCGGTGGCGCACTTGGTAGAGTGCGGCGGCGCTCCCGCTGAGGGTTCGGATCCCATATAGAGACTGGTTGGCTCACTGGTTGAGCAGTGCGGGCATGACACCGGGGGTTGCGATCCTGTTGCCGGTCGCGGTACAGGCACAACACCGAGGGTTGCGATCCCGTTACCAGTCAAGAAAAAAGACAAAAAGGCAAAAAAAAAAAAAAAAAAAA